>NC_072735.1:38766683-39013016 GCF_026930045.1 Uloborus diversus | reverse complement strand
CGCCTAGACCGTTCGGCCGATTTTCATGAAATTTGGCACGAAGTTAGTTTGTAGCATGAAGGTGTGCACCTCGAAGCGATTTTTCGAAAATTCGATTTTGTTCTTTTTCTATTCCAATTTTAAGCCCATTTTTCACAGAAATTTAATAAAATGGGAAAGAATCTTAATCTTTATCTTCTTCTTTACTAATAATAAAGCTGAAAGTCTCTCTGTCCGGAGGATGTCTGGATGTCTGTAGGATGTCTGTGACGCGCATAGCGCCTAAACCGTTCGGCCGACATTTGTCACAAAGTTAGTATGTGGCATGGGGGGTGTGCACCTCGAAGCGATTTTTCGAAAATTCGATGTGGTTCTTTTTCTATTCCAATTTTACGAAAAAAAATATCATAAGATGGACGAGTAAATTACGAAATTATCATAACGTGGAACCGTAACATGGGCACAAGCCAATTGGCGAGATACGAAATTATCTTAACGTGGAACCGTAAGATAATTTCGGTTCCACGAACCGTATTATTTGTAAATATACAGGCGAACCAAAAGACCTTTTGATTTTTCTATTACGGGCAAAGCCGTGCGGGTATCACTAGTAAATAATATATATAATAAAAATAACATTTTTCTGAGAATACCACACAGAAATGAGTATTTGTGTATAGAAAATAATGTTCTTTTACAAAAAAAAAAATTAAGCATCGAAAAATTTTAATATTTTTTCCACTTCTAATACATATTTAGAGCCCCCTACAAAAAAGATTGCAAAAATTCAAAGTGCTAAATGTGTGTTGGGGGTTCTTTAACACATGCAACACTTTATTGTCAGGTTGATGAAAATACTATCAATATTTTAGACTATCAATCGTTATAAGTTACTTTCAATTTTATGGTCACTCCAGCACACATTTCGGTCACATATGTGCAGCATACTATCATATCCTCCACCCAATCCTCCGGTGTTTTAATAAGTACAAGGAGTCCTAATATATTTAACCATGGCCTTATTAGACCACAGTCTATATTTTATCGTTATCAAATCACAGGAAAAAATAACATAGTACGCAACGATATTTTTCTTTTTGGATTCGTCAACTACATAAATTAGGTATTTTTGAACAATTAAAACCTTTTTATACAAGTAAACTACATTAACTTATGTATGAAGAAACAAAATTTGCTGTAAAATAAGATCAAGAATTCTGACAAGCGACTATTTTGTAATACCTTTTGCTATACTTTTGCATGTTTAAAACAAACTGCTAGCTGATAACGCTAAATCATGAATTTGACTTTTCGTTGCCGATAAATTCGCGATTTAGTGAATGTTTGCTATCCTACATAGAAAACTGGGGATAAACTAATTCTTCTTCACATTGAAAAAGGTGTTCCTTGTAACACCGAAACACGTGTCTGCAGCAATTTGCATTTCTTGTGCTTCAAAACGTTGGATAAGTGATCATTTTAATTATATCCAATACCAAATGATTTACAGACTGCCATAATTATGAATGGAATGGATAATGAACCGTCACCAGGAAAATATCTCCTTAGTCGGCTATTATCTTCGGTGAAACCCAATGTTATGATTTATATTAAAGCTACGCTTCCTTAATTTATGTATAGCTTTAAATATGTTTGAATACAAATGTTCAATTTCGCTATAAATGCCATCCATTATCTACACCATGTAACGGAATCCTCTCTACATTGGAGAAACAGCAGTTTGAAAGTGGTGGCATTGCTTAATGTGTCCGATGTATTATAATCTGCAAACCGTTCTCTTAATAAAGTAAATAGAAATATGACGCAGTTAGTTTTAATAAATCTTTTAATGTATTTGTCGTACTTAAAGAGGAAATTATTTGACTTATATCGACCGAAAGAGTAATTATAATTGGATGGAATTATTTTACATGAATAAAAGAGTTGTCAAGAAACAACTCGGCATTGGTAAATTGCATGTCTGAATGATTTGATTGTGAGTTAAGTAAAAGAGTGTGTACAGTCAGACGTGAAAATTCAATTATTTTTAATTGTTAAAAAACAAAAAAACTAATTCTTTCAAATGGTACAATATTTGACATTGTAGTAGGTTTTTCAAAAGTTAATCTAGAAAAAAAATAACAAATTTACACAAACGCAAAAAAATAAATAAATATATATATATATATATGTATATACAATATAAATAAAAATTAAAAAGAAACGTAATTTTGTCCCACTGTTCCCCCAGAAAGTGGAAACAGTGAGACACATCTTTTTCAAATTAGCAACAGAAAAAAATGCTGTTGTATCACTGTTCTCTCAGTCTCACTGTACCAACTTCTCCCCTACTATTGATAGATAATAAATATTTATTATATGCGTTTCAACACTACCCGAGAGTTTTCTTTTTTCAAGAGTAAAAAATTTAAAGAGTCATATGCAGGTTAAATTTAATTCTTAAGAAAAAAAATCCGCAGACAATGAAAGAAACAGTCGAAACAACAATAAAATCGACTTTACTGGCGAAATTTCACAAGTTATTTTAAATTGTGCTTTAGTTACAGGAAGGAGACAATGGTTTTATTTATTTTACATAGTTTACGAAGGAAATAATTGATGGGCGAGAAAGAGCCTGCTTTTTCACTTTGATATTTGTGATAAGTTAAAAGAGAATGACAGGGAAAAAATAAATTTTTGGGAAAGTTGTGTTTTTGTTATGGGGGTCAATTTTTGATGTAGGAGTTCAAGTCGATCCTCACGTTTATGGAGATCAGTGAAGCTTCAAACTACGCATGAAACAGAAAGTGACGAAGTCGATGTGTTGTACTGGCTTAAACATACTTCAATCATTAGTCCATTTTTTTCAGCGAGCCTATCGCTAACGGTGATGTTCGCTTCGACATTTTACAAAAGTCCAATGCTCTGCAACTGGAATGCTAGAAACCTGAAATTGCATTCCAGAAGGATGGTCCTTAAATGCTGGTCAGTAAAAATATTTAAAATAAATGGATTGAATATAATGGTCCCTAGTTTTGCTGCCACTACCTTCACAGTCGTCAAACTACTAAAATTCATTCTAGTATTTGACGTTTCTAAAGAGTGTCTGAACTTAAGCTCCCCCCCTCCCCTCCCTCGTCCTTTTCTTGTTTGATGGTGGAGGATATTGATTTAATTTGGATCATGTTGGCAACAAATGCCACCAAAGACTAGGTTGTCAAAAACATGGAGGACCAGCGCATTTTGCAATACGCGTGCGCAATTATCAGAATACGACCTTTTCTGGCTGATGGATGGAAAGAGAATTTCTATCCTTTCACCTGCTCTTTCTTCTTGTCCTCCACAAGACCCGATCTAACGACACGAGGCAACGATCTCTGAAGTTCCACAAAGCAGCAAATAAGAAACACTAGATTTCACACAACACCTGAACTACGAGCAGCTGTGGAGCACGCCTTAACTCTCGTAACTCTGGAACATCCTCGCAGAACATCTGCTAGAATTCGGCAGTATTGCGACATGGATTGTGTTCGACCGATATTTACGACTCTTTAAGAGTTCAAAGAAGCTATGTATAACAAACATTTAATCATAACTAACATGATGTTGAAATAAAGGTTGCGAAACGCTCACTTTTGGACCAATCTGATTGATGATTTTAAAAGGGAACCTCGTGTTACGTTATCTATTTACTACGCATTAGAACATGTCAACAACGCCATTTTCGGGCATGAATTGAATATCATCTAACGTTCTGTTGGAGTGCACATATGAATTTGTACAAATAAGGAATTAAAAAATAGTATATAGTTAAGTAATTGGAGGTTTGTTACTGCAGAAAGTAGATGGTATGTACCCACGTTGTATCACCCCTCCAAACATAGCTCAAACTAATATATCGCACTTCCACTGTCTCTTGACAAAATACACGAAATGAAACTTAGCTTTAAATTTGAGACTGTTTCTGTATTACAACATTTTTCTCTCATTTTTAGCAAAAAAAAAAAAAACAGGAATAGATTAATATCTTGTTACAAGAAGCGATAGTAGGGGTAACTTCTTTCTTTTTTTTTTTCTAGAAATGTGTTTGTTTAAAAAAATTAATGTAGATGCACTATATATAAGTTACTTAATTGTTATTTCAATGGTTATTTTTAATGACCTCGGTTATATCGCATTTTCTGATAAATCGTGCGTTTTTGCTATCTCACGATAAACTTGATATAACGCGGATTTACTGTACTTAATTTAACTTCATACGAGAGCTTTAATAAAATTAATATGAGTACCGAGCTATCAGGGCTTCGGTATGTTTTACATAAAATCATCATGATTGAAAAGCAATATAAAGGAGGTAAACGTTTATTAAAAAACATCCTTAGGTGTTTGTTTAAAATTTCTGTTTTATTTAAACTCTAGTTATATATAACAACAAGAATAATTGTTTGCAAAACAATATACGGATTCCTTTTTTTTGTTCTACAGCAAACTGAAAAGCTACAACACAAACTTTTCTTTTAGTTAATTTTAACATAATTAAACAGATCTTAATTTAATTACGGATATAATTTTCTGAAAGAGGAAGAAAATGTCCTTCGTTGCGGAACAAAACGGAAGACAAAACAAAATGCTTTCGTTCTCTTAATTAGTTAATAAAATATAAACGTTGTTTCCTGAAAGAAATGGTTGATACCTGAAAAATTTAAATTCGTTATGTTTATAAATCTTTATATTGTTCATTATCTTGAACAAGAAAACGTAGTCCATTTTTTAAAATAAAACCTACTTACAACTTCGTTATGTTTATAAATCTTTATACTGTTCATTATCTTGAATAAGAAAACGTAGTCCATTTTTTAAAATAAAACCTACTTACAACTTCGACCTGAAGAAAATTGAATAGGGGTTATAGTTTCGAAATAAAATACTGAATTTGCCAGTATCTATCAAACTATATCTATCCGTCTAGCTCGATCTATATCTAAACCTATTTTTTTTTATCAATCTACGAATTATTCATTCAATGGCAACTGATTTTTTTAATCATTTTTTTTCTCCGTTTTTGATAAAATTTTGAAAAGGTGTAGGTACACATGTTTTTGAAACTTACACATACAAATTTCCAGCTTTCAAGATCCAATGCTGAAGAACTAAAATCCGTCGAATAAAAAGCTCTAAGTGTCGGCCATGTTTAGGCTAAGCCTATAGGATATTTTATTGCACCACAGGCAAAAAATTTTGAGAGTTTAAAATACTTTTGGATGTTAAAGCATTTCACTTTGTGAGTTTAAGCTCAGGAGTTTTTGTGCAACATGCATGTAAAGTAAAAAAACTCAATGCGAAATATTTTCCGGAATTTTAAGTTGCCATAAATTTTAAACAAAACCATCTTCAGAAGCTCGTACTTTGCAACTCTATTAAAAAAACAATTGTTTTTAACGGGTTACAGTAGCAGAGTTTAAATACTGATTACATTAGTCAACGCCAAAAATGCATACGGCTCAAAAATAACTATTTCCGAAGTATTTTTGCCTCGCTCAACACGAAAATTGCCATAAAAAGTTGAAACTAGCTCTAGTTTTTTCATTATACAGAGCCAACTAGAATAGTTAAATCTTTATAACGCTCTTTTTTCCTAGCAGATAGAAACATCCCCCGACCTTCTTGGACCGACCTTCTTCTAAAATTCGACCCCATGTTAGGATAGAAAATCTCACTACTTAAAAACCGCAGTGGGCCTCAAGAAATTTAAATTCTGGGAAGACTAATGCCCAAAATGAGCCTCTAGTAGATCCACCCATTTCTGATTCCACTCATGCTCATTCTGCTGGGAATAATGAAGAACTTTGTGAAAGCTGTTTACAAAGACAATTTTCAATTACCTAAGAGGGACATTTTTTAAGATATATTGAAGCTAAGGTTAAGGAGAGAGTTTTTAACGGCCCTTCAAATGCGCGCAATTATGAAAATCTCTGTTTTGACTTTAAAAAAGGGGTGTTTTGAAATTGCGAGGGGTGAAAAAAGCACCCAAGAAGCCTTTAAGAGTGTAGACAAAGAAGACGAGAACTAAAAACAGTTGGTCAAACAATCCCTACGGAAGTTCTGTGACCATTGATGAATGTCGTGTCTCTGAAACGCTATTTTGTTCACTTCTTCCAGGAAATTTTGTTTTAAAAACTAAAGCTATGAGTAGTAAGAATGAGAAAAGGTTTCACAAAGATATCTTTACAATGGTATGCAGATTTCAGGGTCATTAGGCTGAGTTAATGCTCACCGAATGCTGCTGAACTATTACAAGAGATGGTGCATATTTGACGTACAAAAAGCAATCGAAAATGACGCGTTTACAGCATTAAGCCAAAAGCAACCACTGCTTTCCGAAAGATAAGCATTGTTTTATAAAACAGGACCTGTTTAATAACATTTATTGCGCAGAATTTTGTTTTTCCTTTTAAACATTACCCTTAAATCAACATGTGGTTGCTGTGCATCTTTCTCCAGTGGGTTTTTATGTGTCTTGAAAATAAGAGCTGATAAAACAAATCTACTACCATATTCATTTTTCTCGATCCAAAATTAGTAGGAATTGACTATTTAAAACCGGGATGTCGACAAAAAGTTATTTTTTGTTGACTAGTGTTATGTATGCAATGCTGTCAGATTTTTCCACGTCTAAAATGGCAATTTTAAAGAGCTGTAGGTTAAGCTGCTCATATCAGTTTTCTGTTTGTTATCCACCGTTAGAAAGAACCTGGTTTTCTCTACCAAAATGTACTCTTATGATGGTGTTCTTTTAATCAGAAAGAAATAATCAGATAACGTTTATTGAATGACAGAACGTTCTAGCCAGTCACTTGAAAATGAGAAAAGACAAAGCATTTATCGTCACTAACATTAGTTATCGGCATCAATGCCAATCTTAACTTCATGCTTTAAAAATTATGAATGAACTACTTGGTATGCATTTTCTAACATATTCAGTCTCTTAATTTTCAGGAACTTCTAATCCCAATAATGACAGTTCTCTTAGGTTACTTTAATACAGTGATTCTCGTACGCTTCTAAAACGTTTTTTAAAAGATGTCAAGATCTCCAACATAAAGAGATCTCTTAAACATACAATAAGATACAATTATTAAGAACATTTAAAATGGGGGGAGGGGTGTACTTCTTCCAACAAATATTTCTTTCCTCATATGCCAAAATTTTCGAAAATTTTAGAATTGCATTTTACTATGAATACTCGTATATCACTAAATACTTTGCACGAAACAGAATCATGAGCATTTTTTTTAATATTCAACACTCAATGCTCAACTTCAGTGACGTTTACGAGTGCCATAACAGTAAAAACAACATATTACCATATCACCATTAGAAAGAGTTTTGTTTTTCAATGGTTCCCAAATAATTTATATTAAGGGCTACGTCTACTTAGGTACACTTTTAAGAAATTATACTTCCTTAATTTGTGATATTTTTATGAACGTTCCGTTCAGATTTAAAAAAAATTAACTTTCGAAGAAACCAACTTTTGAAGAAACATATGTGCGCATTGTAAAAAAGGCAAAAAGATAGTTTGTAACCTGTTTCAGTTCACAGAAAGTTCACTGAAAATAGGAAGGGGAATACTTAGTAGAATTTAAAACAGTATCGTTTAAATTTTCGATTTTTTACATTTAATAAAAGTTATGACTAATCATGAAACTTTGTTTCGGTGACACAAAGTTGGACTTATGATGATTGTAAGAAAATACTTTATTTTAACAGTAATAAAATACATGAAAATCTTAATATAGAATACCAATTTACCAATTTCTATATTTTTAACACTTAATTATGTTCCCGAATGAAAAATTTTAGTGTATCGGGTGTAAAAAATGGTTATTTATAAGCAACTTCGAAATTGAAACTGTATGTTTTTTTAGCACTTGATGTCTTCAATTCATAAAGCCTTTCCGAATTGATGTAAGTAACTCTCTCAAAATATTTTTATTTAACCCATTAATGCCTGACATTTTTTTTTTCAAAGATTTTTTGTTTACGGGTTGCAAATAGTGTTTAATAGACAGAAAAAATAATTAAAAAAATCTAATGCAAAAAATAAATGTTTTATTAATAACAGAAAAATTGTCCCTAAAAAGGGACGCTAGGCATCAGAGGGTACATGCTTTTTCAACGACAAATATTTTTTTGCCGACGATTTAATATTTGAAAAAAAAAAAAAACTTTCCGACTTTGTCATTTTTGTTGAGTTTGGTGTCAGCAAAATGTAAATACTGCATAATTTGCTCAAATCGATTTCTACTCATTGCAGAACTAATTGCTATGTTGTTGACATCAGTTGATGGACTCCAGTAGAGTCTCCGCTGGGGCAAGCATGCATATCCACTTGTTAATAGGATAGCCAAGAATAAACGCAGTTCCTCTCGCGTTACAGAAGAGGATGTATTGTTTTTTTGTCGAGCATAGAGGGTGCTCTGAAAAACAAAATCATCCAGTATTTCATCTGTAAAAAACTCTTCAAATATTGACACTGGTGTCCATTCAACATTCAAAAAGCTTGGTGTTTCCACATTCCATACATTATTATTTTTTTTATTGATGGATATATCTTTCTTAACCCAATTTCTTTCTGTATTTTTTTTCTTTATTTTTCTGCGTTTGCTTGGAAGATGCTGCTCAACATCATCACTGTCACTTGACTGACTATCTCCAACACATACTACCTTACCCTGATTAACTTTTCTAGTGGTCATTGTAGCAGAAGATTTCAACTGTTGACCTGATAATTGATTAACATCAACTGAGTCATCCGGCCCACTGTATTCGTCAGTAATTTCACTAACTTGTGAAGGTGGACAAATGCATATATCAGCCTCCTTGAATTCTTCATCATCAGAGAGCTGTTCCAGAAGTGCTAAGGCTTCTTCAACAGTCAGACAAAACAATGAGAAAATCTCAATGAGTTACTGAAAATTATTAATGTCAAAAAATAATTCAGGTTTCAGAGAAGTTAATTTTTGAAACAGTTAGCTTTTCAAATTTACCTAAGTATTTTTCGAAATTGCAGAAAAAATTGTTACTGAAATATCTTTAAAAAATGTAATTTTATTATTAATTAGTCTTTTTAATTTTTAAAAATAAAACATATTGCCTATTTTTTAGTCTAAAAACATTTAATAACTTCTTTTGAGGCCAATTATGAATTCTAAGCAAGAAACTAGCAATGATTCAACAATGCAGCCTTTACTGCCTAGCGTCCCTTTTTAGGGACGCTCTTAAATTGCTATAAAATCCATAAAATTTTTAAAATCTACAAAAATGCAAGAAAAGGTAAACTGAAATATTGATCAAAGTAACATATGTATCAAATACAAATTGATTTACTTGTTAAAAATTTTGAAAACTTACTTTTTTGTTCTTGACATTCTGAACAATGAAATTATTCACGAAGATCATAACAAAATGGTTACAGAACACACTTTATAACGATTATGTGCTGCCGTCTGCTAGTAACGTATTGAAACAATACTAAAGTAATAAATGAACACAATTATTGAGTTGAAATGTTTACTTTTGGGAAATTGAGACACAATTTTTGGACCGTCCCTAAAAAGGGACGCTAGGCATTAATGGGTTAAAGCAAAGAAACCTTTTTCTTTTCAAAATTTATACAAATATCTAAATCAACAAAGTTTTTTTTTTTTACTTTTAAAAAATGAACGAAAAACTTTTTTTTTTAGAATGTGGTGTATAAGCCGATACATATTTTTAATAATACTTTGTTTAAATCGAACTCTTCTCCTCCAAAGATTAGTTGGGGGGTGGGGGAGTTATTCTTATTGCATGATCTTGCTTGAAAAATTACTTTTTTAGTTCATTATTTTTAGAGAGAGAGAAAAAAAATACTTTTACGATAATTTAGGCCTTTTTTTTCCTTTTTTTTCTTTTGGCAAAAGAAAAGTAGACTATTTTGAAAACATATAATGAATACATTGTTTCAGATTTTTTTCTATATGTTTATGTAGAAAAAAAATAAGCATTTTTTTTTCCTTTTCATATTGAACATAACCTATCATTACTCAAAATACCACTTTTAATCGCGAATACTTTTTGTTACATAAGATTTTCAACTGAATGAGAATAACTTTTGAATATTAATGTAGCTCCAGAACATGGGAACAGTCCCTTTTTTCAATATGTCAAGTGGCCAATAAAACTTATACATTATTATAATTGCCCAAAGCAAATTTAAACGAGAAGTGCCTTTCCTTCTACTTCTAGAAATGCAGATTTTTACAATTTTCAATTATTTTGAAGTACTCCCACTGGAATTTCGATTGAGAGAAATATTGAAATACTAACAGTGTTTGGATTTTTGCAGTTATTTCTCAGCAAATTTGCTTTTTTATTTTTCCCCCATGATTTACGGATACGTTATTATTTTACTTTAGTGTTAGAAACTTCATTGCCTGAGAGTTACAATTGAATCCTTCAACATTTCAAACTGAAAGCGTGTTAGATAATTGACTTTTACACAAAATCAATGGCCGTCAAAAGTTATTACTGTTTTTAAGAAAAGTAAGAGAAATGCCCGAGGAAAAGACGAAAAATCGTTAATATTTTTCGCGTAATTTTGCGGTTCAAAATTATTGATTTTTTTAATTATGAGGAATGGCAGCAGCTTATCAATAAAGATGATGATTCTACGTCTGAATTAATTTACCTACAAAATGATTTATGGTTAAATATCTTGTATAGTCGAACTCTCTCATAACGAACGCGAAGGGACTGCGATTTTCGTCGTTATAACCGAGTGTTTGTAAAAACGAGTTTGTGAAAAAAAGTCATGAAAATTCATTCACACTTGCTTGTTATTGTTGTTATTTTTTAAAAGTATTTCTGGTATATTTGCTTTGAACTTTCTTATCGTATCATTGTATCTTTCTTGTGAACCCGAAAAAAATTGACACTTGACTTCGAGAAAATGTTAATGTTCATCTGAGTATGAAAAGCCATTGATGTTTAGGGTAGTTCGGTTTCACGTTCTTCACATTTGTCGTTTTATTTCCGTCGCTATTTTTTTCACCTGCATTTGCATGAATTGATTCTACCATATCCTAGGAAATATACCTCGGAAGTAATAACATATTGACTCAACAAATATTTATTATTCAAATGCCTCTCTATTCCACTAATGATTTGAAAAAAAAAAAAGAAAGGACTGTCACCACTTGTTTTCAGTATGTATTGACTGATCATTAACTATCGGTTGACTTAGGAAAGTTAAAGGAATTTCTCCAAGAAGGGATAAACTGAGCTGAAAGTCTATAGAAATTTTATGAATCGCAAAAATATTTAAGCGGGGTTTGCTCTCTAAAAGCAAGTTATGCTCCCATAGACATAACCATGTACCAACCAAATCTTTCTGATTTCCTCGCTAAATCCGGGTTCTCGTTAAATCCGGGATCGTTATAAGCGAGTTCGACAGCATTTCAAATTCGAGGTAATTGGCAAACAAGTGAAAATAATTATTAATGTGGAAACATAAATTGTAATTTTAAATTAGTATCGGCTTTGTTTGATGATATTTTTCAAAAATAAACTTTTTGAAAAAATAAATTGTTTTATAAATGACAGTATAAAAATTTTGAATTTTAAAATAATTTGTGTAAACTTGTATTTTTAGGTTATTTTGGTCTAGAGTTTTTATAATCAACTACAGTGCTGGCCAAATACTGCACATACTGCACACTGATTATTACGTTATTTTAGTATAATTTGATGTTTGCAGGTGGCAGCACTGTCTGCTTTGTTAATGTTCTTTGTTTATCTACCTACCAGGAACATAACCTCAATCAGCTTAAACAGTTCACTAGTTCTTTTTATTAGTGTGTTCTGTTATATTTAAAGTTAGTTTTAGGTAATTAGTGAGTATGTGTATGTGAGTATATATAATAGTGAGTATAAACAATTTTCTACCTCCTTTTTTAAAAAAGTTAAGAAATGGTGTAAACCTTGTGTAAAGTATGCCAAAAAGACTTAAAATGCTTATCAAGAACAAGGGAATGCATACTAAATCTTAGATAATTATTTCACTGTTGGTTAATATGTCTATAGTTATGTAAAGAATAAAGAATTTGCTTTTAAAACAGTCTTAGTCTAATAATTTGGCCAGCACTGTATATTATCTTTTCGAAATAAACATATTTGCTTACCTGCAATTTTATTCCAATTTTTGATCTATGCCTCGTTATAATGTAACTCATTACGTAGCAGAAATGAAAATGTATGATGCGGAGACGTTGCCAGAATGATTTTTATAAATAATTTTGAAACATGGTTCTAATATAAAAAAAAATGCTTCATTCTAGTGATGACTAATTGTATAATAAGTTTAACGTGTACTTTTTTTGCACAACATGCATAAAGAAGACGTAAAATAATTTCGTGCTCTGTTTATAAAGAGGAGCTGGCTATGATAGTCTTTTGGCAGTCATTAGGAATTTTTCTCTGTAATTCTTTGCAGAGCATCAACGCATCCATGATCACTTGCGTCATTTCCATAATAGAATCTTCCTTCACTAACAAATCAGAGATCATTTCTATTGCCTAGGAATAGCTCAAAATCTTTAGTGTGAACGTCACTGAAGTCGGTACCCTCGTAAGTTTTGGCCTCCTTTGTCACTCCTGAAAGCGCTTCTTCCAGTGAGTTCTGAACTGTGTGGGTTTAATAACTTTACTTCTGGAAAGAGCTCTCGAACCAATCTCATAAAATGTCACCAGTGGCCCAAGCTCAATTATTAGCACGCGTAATTAGTACGCGTAATCTGCAATCTTTAGGAGTTTGGATTTTGAAAGAATGAAAAATGTATCTGTTTGCATTGCCGCATCCGCGTGAAACCGAAACTCATCCGCGTAAAATAAAATGAAGGTATCAAATCTTAAACCGTATAATCGAAAAAGCGTAAAATAAACCCAAACAATGGTATTAAGCAGTACGTTACTTCCCTTAATCCAGGGTTAAAGCAGAGAAATGCACGCAATTTCCCTGTCAACAATATCGATGACTAAATCTAAATATTTGGCACTGACTTTGGTTAAATTAGTCCGGCGTAAACTCAAAGAATCTGGATAGTCGAGATATGATTTTGCTTTGGGTTCTAAACCAAATAATATGATATACAGTGCTGGCCAAATTATTAGACTAAGACTGTTTTAAAAGAAAATTCTTTATTGGTTACATAACTATAGACACATTAACGAACAGTGAAATAATTATCTAATATTTAGTATGCATTCCCTTCTTCTTGATGAGCATTTTAAGTCCTTTTGGCATACTTTGCACAAGGTTTACACCATTTCTTAACTTTTTAAAAAAGGAAGTAAAAACTTTTTTAAAAAGGTGGTAAAAAATTGTTTATACTCACTATTATATATACTCACGTACACATACTCACTAATTACCTAAAACTAACTTTAAGTTAAGTTCCTTAACTTAACAGAACACACTAATAAGAAGAAATAGTGAACTGCTTAAGCTGATTGAGGTTATGTTCCTGGTAGGTAGATAAACAAAGAACATAAACAAAGCAGACAGTGCTGCCACCTGCAAACATTAAATTATGCTAAAATAACGTAATAATCAGTGTGCAGTATGTACTGTACTTTAACAGTAAATTAACTAGTATTTTGGTACAAATAGTGTACAAAAAAAACCTCTTAGTCTAACACTTTGGCCAGCACTGTATATATATATGTGTGTGTGTGTGAGAGAGAGAGAGTGTGTGTACTGAAAAATAATCTAGTAACTAACTCCCTATCGACCATTCAAGATCTAAAACACACAGTTTTACTTTGTCTTAAGATAAAAAATAAAGAAGTAGTGTATAATGAAAAAACAAATCCGAAAATAATAAAAAATAAATTTTGAACTTTTCAATTGAGTACAAAATACTTCATTTCCTCTTCAAATATGAAACATTACTTACCAACTTAATTTTGCTGAAACGTATTGAGACAAATCCCTACGGTGTTCTTTGTTGAGTTGAAGTAAACAAGAAAAAAACTGTAGGAACCTATTATGTTTTGAAAAGAAATGAAATGATCACTGCAGACTAAAATAATATTTTGTTAAGAGCCTCCGGCGTTGTATCTTTAATTGGCTTTCGGAATGTTTCCATATCATCAAGATTAAAAAGTAATTCAACTGCTTCTTGGTTTCGCCAAAAAACTTATTTTAAAGGAGGAACTATGGGCCCTTAGTTAACGATGTTCACTAAATATTTCATTTTTCTAAAAATATTCGTAGCTATAAATATTGTATGGATGCAATATATTACTGAGTTTTCTTTCTACAAGCTGATTTCAATGAAAAAAAATAATTCAACAAATGAAGAATTTACTTTAAATAACCTTGCATAGCTTATCTTTTCACAAAGCTATTATTTATCTAAAAACTAGACATAATAAAAACACCAAAACCAGTTGAATTATTTAGTTTAATACCTGACATATCGATATAGTTTATGTTTTTCTTTTTGAAAATATATTTAGTTTTTCCTATCACTCTTGCAGTTTACGTGTTTCTCTTTTTTTTTTTTTTTTTTTGAACTGTTTGAAA
Source organism: Uloborus diversus (assembly GCF_026930045.1). Taxonomy (NCBI): domain Eukaryota; kingdom Metazoa; phylum Arthropoda; class Arachnida; order Araneae; family Uloboridae; genus Uloborus; species Uloborus diversus. The sequence continues at coordinate 38,998,411 of NC_072735.1, read as the reverse complement.
AAAGAAAAAAAAAGTCAGAAGTCCATATATGTTGAATAATACACCGTTTTGGACAGTTTTCAATTCGCATAATTAATGAGTTAAAAGTATTTGAAAATTATACTTTCCTAGAAAGTAATCCTAGCAGTGACGTGAAAAATTATGATCTCTCGAAACTTCAGCGATAGCTGCTTTGTGTTTTGTAAGATACTTTCTTTGCGGCAGCTTTGGCTAAATTTTAAACAGCTCTGACAACGGCGATTGTCTTTATATCGTTTATATAAAGACTAAACATTTTTAAAAATACAGAAGAGGGATTCAAATTGAACTTGGTCATCTCGGTGACGGTTCAAATAATCTGACAAAGAATATCGGTTCTGATACTGCAAATGCCTGCAATGTTATTTTGCTGTCAAAATGAAATCTTAGCGAAAAATGAAACTGAAGCTTTATTTTGTGTGAAACGACAGAGTACAGGTAAACACTAACTATAATTCTTCAAAAGAAATGAAATTGATGGTATTCCATCAAACGGTTCAATATACTCAAAATAGGTAACTTTGCGCGTAAAAGAATTAGAACGTGAAGAGCAACGTCAATGGGTAGAAATAAAATAATTAAATTTTTGAAATGTTGATTAATTTCTTTTGCGGCCAATGAATATTGTTATTTCAATGTTAACCATAATTCATGTACTTCAATGCAATACAAAAAATATATACAGCTAGAGACTTTTAAGATTTACTTATTTTATTACGATAAATTATTACATCAGCTTGTGTTTTCATTCGGTGTAGAGGTTAGAAACTTTATGTTACGTTATGGCAACCCAGATTCCATCCTCGGCTGCTCTCGTGTTTATTCATTTATTTATTTATTTATATATATATTTATTTTAAAGAAACATTTGCTAAAATATACGTTTTACTTTTCGAAGTAAGTACCAAGCATTTTTGAAGCATTTTTAAACAAATACGAAGTAAAGAATAAATATTTAACGGTAAACCCCTGTCCCAGAAATAAATAGATTTAGAGATAATTCAGAAACCTGTAGTTGACTCGACTACATAAATCTCCAAAACTCAGGCTATTAATCTGAGGAGAAAGTTACAACTTTTCTTTCCCCTTAACAGCTTGTGGTTTTAGAGGAAATATTTTATTGCTTTCTGAAAAGCGGAAAATGTTTGGCGTAAAAAATATTTATTTACGTTACAGCTATGGTATTTGTACAAGCTGCATTTACCTGCCTTGTATCCAATACATGTTTTTTATTTAAAAATAAAAAACATAATGCAAGTAAACATAATAATTTAAATTCGCTTCTTTAAAATTGAACTCAGATTTAAATTAAGATAGAAACCAAATTAATAAAAAGTAATAATTAAAGTAATATCTATTACTAGTAATAATAGTAATAATTAAAATAATATCCATTACTAGTAATAATAGTAATAATTAATGTTCAAGTAATAATTAACGTACACACAAATAATTTTACTTCTACTTCTATTGTGCACTTTGCCTCCTTTTTTCATAGTATACTTTTTGCAAGTTGAATAGACAAAAAAAAGCAAGAAAGATCTTTATGAAGTGCTCCACCCAAAGGAGCCAAATTTCAATCTAAAAATATTTAAAATTATTTTTTAAAGATGTATTTTACTTTTAATTGCTACCAAAAATATCAAAATTAAAATTTAATTACAAAACAATTCGCATTTACTATTTAATCGTTTCCAAAAATAAAAATTAAAAATTGAGATTTCTAAATTTATTATAAAAATCAAAACTAACATCTTAAAGCGTTGCAGCTTTTTCAAGCTTTGAATGTGTATCATTGTCATTCAGCTAATGAGTTCTTGTCTTTCGGAAACGTTAAGTTTGCGAAAAAGGGAAATTTTATCTTTGTTAATAAGAGTATTTTTTCTTTTTCTTGAAACAGTAACTTGACTTACGTTTTGGTTCTTTGGTACAAAAAGTAACTTTTTGTGTTGTTACTTATTTAGATAAAACCGTTTGAAATTCTCCTGAAAGAAATAATTAAAAAAATTCAATTGTTTGAAACATGCCCATAAAACAATCATATAAATAACAGGATTTGTTTTATATTTTCTTCGTCATAAACTCTAAGCAAGTTCGGCGACTTTACGTTTAAAACTTACATTTACCTTAAATTTCCTCGTAGGAACTAATGTTATTTTTTTAAACTGCTCAAAATTAAAAATAAACATCGCTCAATTAAAATAATAAAATAAATTTTAAATTTGGAATGAGGAGTCCTAGCCAAGGTCTTTCGAATAAAAAAATGTATTCAATAGGAATACTTATTCAAACGTTACTAGAGGGACAGACAGACTGACAACCGTGCATTTCCTGATTTCAAAATGTGTTGTTTATTTCATTCTTCATTTTAATTATAATTTTTAATTTGATTACTCTGTTTCAAATTTTTTATTCTCCTTAATGCGATATTTTTATAACACACTAAGCTCTCTTCATGTCGTTATTCATTTTTACTTAACTGTTACGGGGAAGTAAGAAGATGAAATGGGATTAATATGTTATATTTTTCGCATTTTTTTACATCTTGTACTTACTGTGGGATTTTTTCCTCAACGGAACATATGTTTAACGTGTAATATTTAAAATTTTAACACATAAGGAACCTAAAAGAATATAATTAAAAGATAGTATTTATGTTAAATTGTATATTACTACTAGAATTTAATTCACTGATAAAAATTAAAAACGGTTAGCTTCGAGATAAAAATGAAATCTTCCTTTCACATGAACAACAAGCATTTACAATACGTTTCAAAAACTAATGATCTCTCTAAAAGAAGCCCTTTAATAATAAATTAGAAACTTAGCAAATGATAACTAATAAAACGAAGGTCTTGAAGAACACAGGATTATGCTACAATAGAACGAATAATTTCAAGTAAAATTGATATTCTTCTAATACAGTTAAACGTCGAAGAAGATCTAGTATGTGATTAAATAGAACTCTGAAGAAAACTTTATTAAATGAAATATTAAAATTTTGGTATGGTTTAGCAAACATTATGAAGACTTCAATGTTTCCACGTAGTTATACTATTGCATTCTACAAGACAAAACAGTTATACATTCAGTGAATAAAAATTGGTTGCACTCAATTATTATTAACATACAACTGATGCGTTTTGATACCAAATAAGGAAATGCAGACCAATAAAGCCATTTTCTCGTGTTTGATGTAGTATTACAAAAATTCGTTAGATTGTGGCTTCATTGTCGTCAAAAAGCCTAATTGATGATAAAGCTTTATCAACAAGCGATTTGTCCAAACATATCGCAAAAGTTATTTCAGAAAACTCAATTATTACTTACATTCGATACGGTTTGGTGCCAAATAAGGCAATGTAGACCAATAAAGATATCTTTCCGTCTTTGATGTAGCATAACAAAAATTTGCTAGATAGTGACTTCATTGTCGTCAAGAAGCCTATTTGATGATAAAGCGTTATTAACAAGCTATTTGTTCAAAAATATGGCAAAACGTTTTTCTGGAAAAACTTATAAAGTCTCGGATCTTATTTTACAGAAAGCTTTGTTTATTCATGTTTCAATGTAGTTTATTAGTATGAAAAAGGCATTCATTGTTCTCGAAGCCAAATTTATGTAGTTGACGATTTCAAAAGGAAAAATGCCACTGTGCACGCCATTTTTTCCCTGTGACTTGATAACTTAGAGAATCAGATTTCCCATTAAGGCCACAATTCACCCTATCAAGACACCGAGGTATTGGGTATATAGAGGTATTGATCCTCCAGTCAGCTATTAGACCATAAATCTTAGAATATCCTTCTTTGACGCACTCACCTTATATTTTAACAATGCATGGCTATATTTGAATTGAGTTGTTATAAGTTTACTACAAATATTAAGTTCACTTATATATGTAGTAAAAGAAAATAACCAGTAAGCGTCTATATCAAAGCATTTTTAAAGAATATTTTTCGTTAAATTTCTCAAAATAATATTCTTAAAGTCTATAGTTTGTAAATATGATATATAAATATATATATAAAGATTTTCAATCTTATTTATCTTGCAAAGGAATGCCGCATTTCATCAACTAATGGACTCTAGGGTTTCGTCCTTTCATTTTTCAAACTGTCCATATCATATTGATTTCAAGACGGATATGCTTTACTTATTAAAAGTTATTTACCCAGTCCGTAAATTTTGCAGCTCATTTCCTTGAGTTAAGTTTAACTCATGATAAATGGCAAGTTCAGATATTAATGTGAATCCATTTCAGACGCATATGTTGTGCTGGCGATAAATATTCATCATGAGTCTTCTGTATTAACTTCAGAGTAGTTGGTGTATGAGAGATATGCTTATTTCATTTTAACGTTCCTTCCGTGGTTGTTGTGAATACTATAAATGCTACCAGCAATGACTGTGTTAGTTAATTCAGCACGCTAATGCGCCGTTTCAAACTGATAGTGTTTGCAATGCGTTGGTGTTATAATGAAGTACAGATTGATCTCAGCACTATTTCTAATGAATGATTTTTAGTTCCTTTTACAAAAAAGGAAGTATTGTATTCGCGAAAAAATTGCTACTCAAAAATCGACCTTAATTTATCCCCGAATGAATATTGAGTTTTTTTTTTCGACTCGACCACACGTGAATAAGTGCCTAAGAACGTATAGACACACGAAATATCCATAATGACGATTCCCGAGTTAATTACAACGAATTTTCTCGTGACATCTATATGTACGTATGTATGTATGCGCGTATGTGCACTTGTATGTCGCATAACTCAAGTGGGAATGTCCTAGAAAGTTGGAATTTGGTACGTAGACTCCTAGTAGGGTCTAGTTATGCACCTCCCCTTTTGGTTGCATACGAGTGTTTCTAAAGAGGTTTTTTGCCCTTTTTTGGGGGAAATCATTGTTAATTTTGATGGATACTCAAGTGGTGTTATAATTTGGCAGACACTGGGCAATTTTTCGCCAGTCACCAAGTTTTGCCACCAACTTGGCGACAAATTTTTGCTTTTTTTTTTTTTTTTAAATATCTGTTTTAATTTGGCCACTGTTGGTGATATTTAGAGAGTAAACTATTGAATCACATTAAAATTGCCAGTAATGGGGACATGACATTAAAGTGGAGTAAAAGGAAGTCATGTGATGCACACATCAACTCGTTCTACTTGTAATTTACTTACACATCTTTAAGAATAAGTAACAAAATTACAAAGTTATGTTTTAATATGCAACGAAATATAGTAATTTATTATTATCAAATTGTTACAATCCTTTTATGTCTTCATGTCTTCAAAACACTTTAATCATTTTAAAAAAAAATTATTTGAAATAGTAAAGGGTTTTCTTGAGTTGTCAGCATAAAGGCGTTATCAAAAGGTTTTTTTAAATGTAGTTGTTTCAATATGTACTTGTTACCTTTTATTTTATTTGTTCTGTCATTGGTGAGTGCGAAAAGCTTTTTAATCGTTGCCAAAAAAAATTGAGTTATTGTTGTTATAATCTTGTTGATAAAACTAACAAATTATTTCAAAGCAGGGATATCGCTATTCTGTATACGGGTTATGTTAAATTACTAAACTTTATGTATAATTTTCTCAAAAACATTTAATGATAGAAACTTAGAGCTTTCGCAGTTATTTCATGATATATATAAGAGTCTACTAAAGAGAGTTTTTAAGAGATTCTGTTTAGTTCATATTATTTTCAATTTCAGCCAAAAGTTACTTTTTAAATGAAAAAACCGTTTCTGACCATAAAAACAGCTTTGTAGAAAAAGGGTAAGTTTTAAAGCAAACATTTCACTTTAGTATAATTGTTAGCATATAAATAAAATGTGGATGAAAGTTCATAATAATAGGTAATTTAATTTTCTATAAGAAAAAAAAAGCATAAGTCATTAAAATGGACGTTTTGAGAAACCGTGTTTGAAAGTAAAACTGTACGTACATTTTAGTGCATTTCTACCTCTTTAATATTTTAATGACAGAGATGTGAAAATTATTGGAATAATTGTGATTTTCTCAGTTTTTCTTGAATAATTTTGTATATACTTGCAATAATTCATGAAGGATACTTTGTTTTGTTATTCCAATCATTTTTTCACTCCTTTAGATTAGATTTGGGGACATTACTTTGTTAAATGTTGCGTTTATAAAATAGTGAAACAATTTCATCTAAAGTAATGAAATTCTTTGCATTGCATAAAGAATGTGTTTGATTAACAATCGAATTTTTAAAAAAAGTTAAAAACCGTCCGCTTGCTGTGCTAGTATTATATATTCTTCCCTAGGGCATTATTTTATTCTTAAAACAATTCTTTTTGCTATTTTAATTAGTTTATAATCGGCAGCTTTTTTTTCTTTTGTTTAAAGAACTATTGTGTGATCATTAGTGAAGTAAGTGATATATTTCCTAGAAAACTAGCTGCAATAAAGAGTTGCATCTAAGAAAATCACTATACACAACAAGAAATCGCTAAAAAAAAGCTAAAAATTTTGCAAGCATCTGTGCACTGAATAAAAATAGCTTTGAATTTAAGATGTAAATATATAAATTCCAGAGTTTAGAAATGCAGTAGGAGAGTAAATTTATTGAAAAAAAAAGGAATGAAATTAATTCATATTGCCAAAACTAACAGAAAAACAACTGATCATGAACTAAAAATCTCTCTTTAAGCGAATGGAATAAATGTATGTAATTCTTGTATTCGTAGAAAGCTCATCTCAGTTGAACTCGGTGCTCGTTATCTTCGTAAAGAGGGCTAAAATCAAATTTGTTATGGCAAAGAACCTTGCTTAGGTTCTTTTTTAAGTTATAAATATTAACTTTCCTTAATTGTTTAGTAAAATTCAAGTTTTGCAGTCTTTTTCGTAAAATTACTTTTTTTTTTTTTTTTTTTTTTTTGCATACTGGATAACAATTCAGAGTTGTTTATAAATGTGGCTAAAACTTTCTTTATGAGAGTATTGCCGAACAAATTACATGCACTAAGGTACTTTTAACCTTTTAGGTATAGTTTTCTGATTAATTAATGCTTAAAATGTAAAAAGAAAGCATTCGTCATGTCAGGAGAAGTACCAGTAAAATATTTTTCCAAGTCGCATTACACAAACGGTTTAAAACCCCACTCAAAGTTATAGATTACAGCATAACTTCACTCAGAGATCTGGATGTTTAAGCATTGTAAAAGGCATGAGGTCTCAATATCAGAATGAAAAAGTGCTTGAACAAAGGTTTTACAGTTAAAATGGTTTCCAAACGGAGACTTCATATTCATGCATGATGGAGTTTTGTGTCTTGAAACTTTATCTGCAAACAAAGTTTTGGATGAAAAAAATTATGTATAAACAATTCACGGCATGGAAACCGTCCAGATGTGAGCCCAATAGAGAATATTTGACCCATTGTAAAGAAAAAATTAAAGAAAATGAACCTTACAGACAAGAATTGGCTCACAGAAGGACTCATTCAAATTTCGCACCATAGCGAAGAAATACAAATTAATTGCCAAAAACTTATACAAAGAATGACAAGACGGATCGAATCTTTAATAAAAAGTAAGAGGCTGCCCCCTCAATAATAAAATTAACAACATTTTAAAAATAAAGCATCATTTCTTTGATATAACAAGAATTAACTATAAATTTCACAATTATTCTAATAACTTTCACACCTCTGTACGTTAATTTTAATCGACATACACTGTAAAAACCTGTCGAGGCTTACAGATAGATGAGACTCAATTCTGTTTAGTGAATTTTTATTCAACGCGATCAAACAAGGGTGGATTTTTCGTCGATTACTTAAAAGATCTCTGTGCGGGACATGTATTATTTTTTTAATTTGTTGTTACTGTACTAATTTGTTATTGCTTTTCTTCCGTATCTAGTACCATTTCTGGGACAACAACGCTGACTAAGAAGTTTTGGCGCTAGTTTGAGCTGAGCACCCTGTATGTTTATTTACCTGTATGTGTGTTTCAGTCTTCCGATTTTTAAGCTTTTAAAATAGTTTCAAGAATCACAGGAGAAGAAACTTTCTACTTCCAAAAGAATAAAGTTTCGTGCATAAACTTTGTGCATTAACTGTAGTGACATGAACGTTTCTCAGTATATAAAAAGGCAGTAATATTGACTGAAACATTGTATATTAAAACAAAAAACTTCTTATGTAATCCTTTTTTTTTCATTTTCACAGAATAATATATATATAGCTGCGTTTCATTAATTTCATCCATAACATCTCAAAGCAAGGCGAAAAATGCCAAAACGAAGAAGGAAATTCTTGCGTTATATATTTTTCCCTTCTTTCAAATATTCGCTAATTAATGCTTTTGCTTGTTCTACAGAATTTAATTTTAATAATTCTCAAAATTGACAAAAATTAAGCCAAACTATTTCCTTGAATGCCATTGAATATTCAGTGTCAAGTCATATGAAATGTGGAATATGCAAAGCAGTAGTTGACAGTCTTTTCTGCGTTGAATAAATTGCAGTACGCGCTTCACAAAGATTTACGTTAGTGAAAATGCTAATTGACCAATCAATCTAAACTTTAGTAAATACTGAAAGCGTTCGCATGAATTTTAAACTTAAACGCTCGGAATTGCTTCTGATTTATTGCACAAAATATTCAAAAGGTTTGAACAATTACTAGGTATTGTAGTATCAAAAAGAGTCAAATTGATGAATAAGTCTCTAAGAAATAAACAAATACTTTTGTGCAGAGGAGTTTTTTAAAAATATATTATTACAACGTTGTATCGCACAAAACTTCAGAAAACTGCAGACACGTGTTTCGGCATTACAAACAACCCCTTTTTCAATGGTAAGGCAGCTCTCCACAATTTGAACTATTTAACGTTGTATTATTTTCTTTTACTTTATTTATCTGTCTGCATTTAGAAACCATGCAGATTATTACGTTAATGTGTAATACAAGCAATTATATTTACTTAAATTAGTTACTTTTTATTTGCATTATAACGTTTTTAAGGTGTAGGAAGTGACAAAAAATATATAATTTACAAAAAGGTTCAGGTCCGACTTTGTAATTGCTGCATAATTATTTGATGTGCCCACCTTAGATTATTTACATAAGGAATTCGCAAGTTACAGTTTTTTTTTCTTTCCATTTAACCGACATTATGCATTGGCAGCAAACCTTGCGATTACTTTGACATTTAATATAGATGGAGAAACTTTAACAGAAGCGTATCATAGTGGCATACGCGCTAATTTTAAAAATCGTTGCAGAATAAAAAAAAAGGTGAAAAAAAAAAGTGTGTTGCTTGTGTTGCTCATAGAGATGTGTCTTTTATGAACGAACGGGTCCAAAAAAACGAATCCTTAAAATGAACGGATCAGAACGACCGTTTTTTTGAACGGTGAACAGTTTGAATTTCATACGGCTCCACTTGCGTTAAAATCTCGTTTTGCTTTTGTATTTTTAAATTACAATAAGAATCATCTTCAAAATTTTAACTCTCAATCGATCGCAAATTTTCTTTTTGTCAATACAATATAATATTTTCATTTCGAGTCATTTTTACTTTCTGCTTTATTCATTATTTTCTTTGACCACTGTAGCTCATTTGCAGTTTTTCACTGTGTTCATTAGTAATATTTTGTGTAACTTATTTAGGTTACAAACAAAATATTTAGGTTTTCCTCTCCCTATCCCACGCACCTGATAACGCTTTTTGTCACCAAAACTATTTTCAAAATTTCCTTTAGTCACTTTTTGGCGAACTTTTTTTACTACTATCTGTAGTTTAAAATATCGCATATTAACTACCATCTATATTAATTTGGCTTTCTTTATTAAAAAGCGTAGCGAGAACTAAGTCTCAATTTTACATTCAATTTTCTGAGAACTGTGATAGGGATTATCACTGTCTTTTTTTCCCTCCTTATTTTTTTTTTTTTGTGTGTGTGTGTGTGTGTGTGTGTGTTATCCTGTGGGTACTGTAGGATAATTTTGAAGCTCTCCCTAATATTTAGGTGAGTTCTGTTTTTGAAATTAAATTACTCGGTACCCCAGCTGAGTTACAGTTGTAACTTCTTTCATTATACTCATACATGATATGTTGGCATATACACATCTGAACTTTCTACATCTGAACCTAAAGAAGTTATGTTTTTGTTTAGTTTTTTATAGACATATATTCTTACGTTTAGGTGATTTTAGTTAAGTCTTTCCTTAAAGAAAGTTATCTGATCTAATGAAGCATTTCAAATGTAAGACTTTGTTTTTCAGAAAGCTCACCTGCAACATTTTTAAATAAACTGTGAACGGGTCAAAAAAAATTAACGATCCTCTGATGAACAGATCATTAAAAAAAAACGACATTGTCCATATCTAGTTGCTCATATGCAAGAAATATCTGCCCATTTTTTATAAACATTTTGCAAGCACTTCCAATAATAGTATTCAAACTATATGCTTACTATTTATGTATATGTACTCTCTGTTGGGATAACGAACTATTTTATAAATTTGAATTTCACGATGCATAAAGAACTAAATATAATCATTTCAATATTTTAAAGTCCCCACACTAGAAATATGCGAGTTAAAATTATGTTGACTTGCAAGAAATGGATTTTTAATCTTAAACTACTTTTCATTAAAAATATCTTTATTCTCTTGATTGAAATATGGAAAATTATCCGTTCGGACGATAAGCTTTTTTTAAGAACTGAATTTTTCAGGAGAATCCTAATAAAAAAATAATTGAAATGTGATTAATTGTTCTCTAAATTTTAAGAATGTTATAAAAATCAGCGGTTTTACCTACACTTTTAGTCACATGGTGCTTGAAAAATCGTTAAAATCAAATATTTTGAAAAAAGTGGAATATCTGAAAAAACAAATATCTTAATCAACATCTTACGGCATTCGGAACTTTAGAATAGAAATATTTAAATATTTTTTGGTAAAAATAAATAATTTGAATGATTGATTAGTGTTTTGATTATTATTTGAAAAAACTACCTGAAGTAATTTAATTTTGAAGTAAACACTCTGTCCACCCAATTGGTTGACCAATAGCTAATTTATAAATCGTTCGAGATAAGGGTATAGTTCCAATTGGAAAAATCTTTAAATTCCATAAAGATTCAAAATTTATGAAGTTTTTGTCAAAAAATCAAATTTTGAAAAAATTACAAAATCTAAATTTTTATGCTGGATTAAATGTGCTAAATTTTATGTGTGCTAAATTTTCATGTTATATTCAGAAAAATATTTTTTACAGAGTAACAAAATGAACTAAGAAAATCTTTCTTCTACGACCAAAATTGACCGAGTTATGAAGTTTTGAAAAATCATGATTTTCGGAGATTTTATGACGTCACCGAGATAGCTCAGATATAGAAAATGTGTTATTGAAAGGCAACCTTTCGCTGTTTTCACTTCAGCCTATTTTTAAATCTTTAACTGCGTTATAGAATCAAGTAGCAAAACAAAGTTTAAAATTTGCAAAACTCAGTGCAAATTATTGAAGCATTGATACTGAATTTCGAAATGAGCAAATGCAAATATAACAATTTCGTAATCTCAAGAAATACATTTTTGTGTAAATTCAATTTCTAACTGCTCGACTTACTTGAAATTTCAGATAGGAGAAACTGAAAACTTAAAGAGGATAAACTCGTTTCATAAATTAAGTCGTATAAGCCGAAATTCATCCACTTAATTTTCGCCAAGACAGCTTCTGATTTGGTCTTCATCAGAAAAATCAGAGACAGAAGCTAATTTCTTTATTGAATTTTCACAAGTGGTTGAAAGGCATGATCAATTGATTGTGAAGTCAATAATATGAGCTGCATTTTTCTCTATTTCAACTTCAGTAATTGCTAATTAACTTTGACTCAAGTGATTCTGAAGAGGCGTTATTTAAAATAATTGAACCAATTTCTGGAATTGGATAGATGTGTTATTCTTTTCATTCTGATGTTATTTGTGAAACTACGCATATAAATGTGCTTTTCAAATGTAAAGAATTGTTCATAACAAACGTATTACCCGGTTATTTTTTATTTTATATTCAATTTTAATTCTATGTAACATAAAGCCATAAATAAGGCAGCAATTTCAAATTGTTTTGGTAAAATAATTCAATATATTTCAATTAATGTTGTTTATGATATTTAATGATACACAAGCTCGCGTACCTGGCATTTGTGAAGGTTTTTTTTTTTTTTTTTTCGAAATTGTCAAGAGAAAGTTTACAAAACGAAAAACAAATAAGCAGAAAACGAAAAAGAATGCAAATAGGTGCAAAACCGTTTATAAATTTTCAATCTTATTACTTATTTGAAATGTTTTGTTTTTTGTTTCTTTGTTTTTACTCTGAAGAACTTTTTTATTTGCAAATCATCCTTACTACTTTTGTCATTAGACCAGCAAGTAAAATGTTATTTTTTTTTTATTCCTTGGTTTGAAGGATACGCTGAAAAACTCAAATGCAAATAAAATCGAGTTAATCCATAGAAAAGGTAAACTAAGTTGGAAATTTTTATGTATTTTAAGCACAAGAATGGTATTCCCTCACGTCTGTGAAGCAAGGAGGATAATAAACGGCTGGGTAGAACTGAGCCTAAGGACGGAATTGAAAATAGACGGAATAGAAAACGGATACTAAAACTAATGGGTTGTGAAAAGACTGCCTTTCTAAATGAAATTTCCCAGTTGAAAGTTTGGAAAAGAAAGAATCAAAAAGCTAAATGTTCAAAACGTTGTACTGCAATTATTTTGAGCTTGTGTAGTATAATTTTGCTCAAGAAAAATAGTTGTACGATACTGTGCCCATGCAAAATTTTTCTACGCTCTATTAAGTTTGCTTGCCCAAGCATTCTTCTAAAAGTATGTTAAGGTGCAAGACACCTATGTTAAATGCTGTTCGATAATTAATCCCGTCATGTACCGTATTACTCCGCATTATCCGGCATGCCGGAAAACAGCGAGGTTGACCAGCATGCCAGGAAATTCGAGGTTTATTTTTCAACAAAACAAAAGTAAATTTCCCCACTCAGCTCTAATCAGAAAGCAAACCACTGTTAGGGAAAAAAATAAATCCCGACAGTAACCATCAATGGGTATTGCATATTATGTGCTAGTTATTTATGGTACGTCATTATTAATGGATTTAATTATATGCCAATAAAGTAATCAATCATCGCTACTGCGATTTGTTCATTTTTTTTTAAATAAATTATTTTAGGTTCCTTTTAGAGAGGTAAGTTTAATTTTTATTTATTGAACAGTTATGGTAAATTATTTAGCACTGGTTTAGGGACGGTAACTTACTGCTTAAATGTTTGCTTACTTAGTTTTATCTTCATTTTAATGAACTTATTCGTTATTAAACAATATTTTTATTGTTAAAATTACAAATTACATTGCTAGTAAATATTTTTACAAAATTAAACTGTTTATTTTGATAAGATATTTATAGAACTTATATTCGTTTATAAGCTGAACATTTATATTTTTCGTAGTATTAATTTTTTTCCCAACCTCAATTTTTCCGGCATGCCGGTAAGGACCAGGTAAATGTTATTGAGAATCTGGTGACCCCCGAATTTTGCAGCATGTCGGATAATGCGGGGTAATACGGTACAAATGTTTGTTTTTCAAGATTGTTGAAAGTGCTTACCTTATTGTAATTCTGTGCAATATTACAAATCAGAAATAGCTTGTGGTTATATGAAATACAAAGGGAGAGCTTTTCAACGTTAAAAGTTTCTTAGTTTGTTATTAAGGTTTTTTTTTTTTTTTTTTTTTTTGAGCAATCACGATTGCTTATTGTTCTCATTTGACAGTCCTTGACGTTGGGATTATTTTTCAGCTTGGACCAGCAGCACCACCGCCCACAGGCGCGGCGGCGGCACGGCTGCTCTGTTCCTGAGCACTGTCCCTCGGAATCCACTTCTGCTGGGTGGTGGCGTCCATATCCTTCGCACGCATGCTCATACACACTCGCCAACGCGTGAGCGCCTTTACACACATACACAGGCCTACGTGCACACACTTAAGCCTGCACACACACAACTATACACACATAATCACCCAGGAGGAGGGACATGCTTGGGGGGGGGAGCCATTTCTAGAAACAATAACTCTAATGAGTAGGGTCTTGTCGCAACTCGTGATTGCGAAAAACATAACTTGAATTCAAAGTTTCAGAATTCAAATTAGAGTTGATTAGAAGAAGAGGGTCACAAGTTTTTTTTTTTTTTTTTTTTTTTTGACATAACTTAAAGCGCTTAAAGCCAAGACAGCTTTACTGCAGGCTAAGAATTCATTTCAAATGAATTTAACATCCATAATAAATTATTATATACTACTTTAGAATCCACCAGTTTAAAAAGGTTTGTTCTGCTTTAGGCAAAAAGCAAAAAAGAAAAAAGAAAGAAAGAAAAGAATAGAAACACAACTTTTAAAATAAGATTGGAAGATTGGAACAGAGTAAAATAGAGAAGTTGTGGCTCCAAGTTTCTTTGATTGCCTTCAAAGTTTGCAATGAATAACTTTTAAATTATAAGTCATAAAATATGGAAGAAAACAATGTCTTTCCAAACGCATTACAAACTTACAAAAACAAAAGTGCAAAGTCTGGAAACGCATGTAGGAAAAGTGTTTTGAAACTTTGTTAATTTTAGTGGTCCTCCTCCATTAAATTTTTACCAGTAAAAGAAAAAATATATTTATAATTATACATAATGTTTATGTATATAAATTACTTTTAAATAAAAAAAAACCGCCTTCAAAAAATACTCAGGAACTAATAAGCAAAAAATAACTGATTACACTTACATTTTATTTCCTACCCAAACGTAGAAATGAAATCTATTTTACAATTTCAGTACAAAAATCAACGAAACTAAACACCGAATTATAAAATAAACACTGACTTAAATTACTATACGATGAATTATTTTAAATACCTAACTAATTATATACGATCTCTTAAGTTTTAATAACCTTTTGAAGTCAGGGCCTCCTATAAACAACTACATAACGTAACTGTCAACTCACCGAATCCTGAATTAAACACTAATTTAGCTATACGCGAAATTAGTCTTTAAAACTAAAGCCTACTCAGTTACGTTAGGTAGTAGTTTATAGGAGGCCCCGACTTCAAAAGGTTAATAAAAATTAAGAGATCGTATATAATTAGTTACGTATTTAAAATAATTCATCGTATAGTAACTTAAATCAGCGTTTATTTTATAATTCGGTGTTTAGTTTCGTTGATTTTTGTACTGGAATTGTAAAATAAATTTCATTTCTATGATTGGGTAGGAAATAGAATGTAAGTGTAATCAGTTATTTTTTGCTTTTTAGTTCCTGGGTATTTTTTGAAGGCGGTTTTTTTTTATTTAAAAGTAATTTATTTTTTTGCTTTTTAGTGGTGTAAATAACACGGCGAGCGTCTCAAGGACTTCCGACGACTGTGATGAAAGACTTTTTCAAATGCGTAACTATGTACAAAAAAACATTGACTTTATCATTTGTTCAATTTTATCAAAGTTTGCATTCCGAAATCAAATGCGCGAGTCATTAAAAAAAAAACGAAATCGCTTTAAGTTCAAATTTGTAAAATTGTAAATTTTAAAATTGTAATATTTTAAAATGTAATTTATGTTTCGCAATTAGTGTCATGTAACTCGTGATAAAAGTCGCATGTTTCTTCACATGACCCCACTATACATGAAGATTAAAAATTCCACTAGAATGAATTTTATGTTTGCTTCAGAGAATCCTTAATTCAAAATTTTCACTATCATTACTCTTAATAATATATATTTTTAGTACTTTCTTTAACTATAGTTAAAGAAAGTATAAACCTTTGTTTTATGGCCTTTGTTTATCAATGGGTTTTATATTTAATCGTTTGTGAGGGAAATTGTATGAAATTTATTGTTTTACACTTAATTTTTCCCTAAAGAACAAATAGGGTAAATCAAAGATTTGGAACCTAAGTTGGACCACCCCTAAACAAAACCACCACTAAACAAAAAAAAAAAAACAAAAAAAAAAAAAAGCATAAAAACCGGTTCACTAAGTGAGACGATATACAAAGTTAATAAAGTACAAATCGATTTAAGTGTGAGTATGATATTTGAAGAGTTCCCTCAATTTCATCAAACATGAACTTGATTACAATTAAACCGCCGAGGATCAATGCTGTTTCAAACAAAAAAAGACTTTTCCATCTCGGTACAGGCAGGGGCGTGCACAGAAATTTTGGAGCCCATCACAAATGACTTTTCCGGGTCCCTCTCCATATTGTTTACCCCTATATTTCACCGTTAGTTACAAAAATATTGGGCCCCCTCCAGGCTCGAGCCCGGGCCAACAGGTGTCCCTCCCCCCTCCCTGTGTACGTTCCTGGGTACAGGTGTCTTCGAGTATTTATGGAACATTGTACAAAGAAAAAACAAATCCGACGAGTTCAGAACCTCTTCCTTTTTTTGAAGCCTGCTAATTAATGTAGCCCTAATTTCAAATTGAACTGGCGGTATCGTGAAATAGTAAATCCAGAATATTGGTCAAACTTCAGAAATCATACACAGTTATAATGTATATTATTAAACAATATAAATTAAATCGTGGAAGAGGGGTGTTCTGTATTCAATTCCTCCTCAATTAAACACTAAATACATTTAAATATTTGAATATTAAATAAAGAACTTTATATTTTAGTGCCTAAATAAAGTTATTTATTAGTAAATAAAATATTACGGTAATTGATTCAACTATTAAAGTAGCAAAATATATTTAATTTACTGCTTTGCTACGCAGAAATAAATATATAATTAACACCTATAATAAAAAATTACCATGTGGCGCAGCGTTGAGAAAATTAATCATCCATGTGCCGCGAGAATTAAGTATCGTTCAAGAGAAAGTCAAAAGCTTAGGTGTGAAAATACACCGATCACAGCAGCACCACGTGATCATGACGTATGAAATTTAAAGTTTCTTGGATTTCTCCGAGACCCCTTATCAGATCCAGACCAAATTACAATGGGACCATCTGGGAAATATACCCTTTTAAACAAAAAAAAAAAAAAAATCAAATCGGTCCAGTAGTGTTGGAATAATTCGGAAACACACATAAAAAGCCGCAATACGAAATTATAACCTCCTTTTTTGAAGTCGGTTAAAAATAACTGTATTAGAGAGAGAGAGAGAGAGATTTAATTGATAAAGTATTGACGACTGGTATCTCTGGCAAGTGCTCCTATACGGCGTGATTCAAAACCTCTTTCAATGACAGCATACCAATGGTTTAAACTTTGCAAGCGTGTTTCCCAAATCTTAAAAATTTCCACTTACTTCCCATTGGATCCCATAGCGTGATTTTTACAATACTGCGATAGCACGAAAAAAATTCAGCATTACTATAAAATCTATAGAAAACTGGGCTGCGTAAAGATTTATAACAACGATACGGTGCCTTTATAAGTAACATATTACCTAAGAAAATGCTGTATCGTTTTAAGAAACTTTTCTGGAAGCCCAATTTCCTAGACATTCTCTAGTAAACTGCAGTTTTTTACTAAGTAGTTTCACGTTACATCATAAGAAAATGCTCCATTTTTTAGTCCACTGCCAAATAAAATAAACTGAATTCTTTAAAATACAAAATTATTTTTAAAAATAAAACATTTAAAAGTGAAAAAAAAATGACGGCATACAAATTCAGACCAATTTTAAAATTTCTTCTGACCAGTGTTTTTATGAGATTTAAAATATTAAACTGAACTTACAGTAACCAATGTTCTGCTAGAAATCGGTAAATTAATGAACTGCAACTAGTTAATAAGCATCATTATTTCATAAATTATTTATAATTAATTACTTCAAGTGAGCACTAAATTTAACATAATTAATGCATTTTAATTATGTAAGAGTCATTAAACAAAATTAATTACCTAAGTATTCAGTCTATTTTGGGAAGGAAGTCAACCTTTAAGATTTTTTTTTTTTTTTTTTTTAAGTTTATGCGTTTTTTTCAACATTTAATATCAGTTGGATTTTTTGCAATTTACCACAAGAAGTAACTTTCTTAGTATATTCAGGGAAAAAAATATCTCCTATGTTCTTTCGTAAAGTATTACTTTTTAAAATTGTGTTTCAATTAAATTGAAATTGCATTTCAAAGCAAATCAGTAATAGATCGGTATTGTTTTCCTCTTATTTTTATGATTATTCATCTTACAGGTTGCCATAATAGTACAAGTTTAAAAACATTTGACTTAACACAACTCATCCTAAAGTAATATTAAATTGTCCTTAAAACTCACGCAGAATTTCCTTCTTGCTTGCGTCGAAAGTAGGAAAAAACAGCAAGGCAAAACTAAGGCAATATTTTAAGTTAATCCATGTGTTACACATGTTGTATTAGCCTGCAAACTTAATGTTAAAACAACGCAACATTTGTGTATTTCATCGAGCTTAAATGAACGCAGAAAGATGTTTCAAAGGTCAACGTTTCTTTTAAACAAAATATTTTGAGAAATTCCAATTTCCAGACCAGTGACAATATCTATTAGGCTGTGAGAGGATTTCTTTGTCTCTTTGGAAATTTAAGGAATTTGCAGAATGTGTCAGAGTGGAAAATTTAAAGACAGGAACGTACTATTTAGGAAATGTTGTACGATTAAAGTTGTAAATTCATTTCAAGAGTTCTTTACTGGTTTATACACATAAAAGTTAGTTTTGTTTATTTTCTTCATTTTGTATATTAAGAACTAGCGGCACTTGCATGGTTTTGCCCGTAGCAGAAAATTAAAAGGCCCTTTGTTTTTCCTGTATATATACAAATAATGGATGATGAATTTCTCGCTAATATGCTATGTTAACTTGCTTGTCCATGGTATGGTAATTTGCTCGTCCATGTTATGGTAATTTTTTCCGTCCACGTTATAATAAATCGCGCGATAAAATGGGCTTAAAAATGGAATAGATAAAGAACAAAATCGAATTTTCAAAACTCGTTCCTAGATGCTCACTTCCATGCTAAGAACTAATTTTGTGCCACATTTGATGAAAATCAGCCGAACGGTCTAGGCACTATACACGTAACAGGCAGAGATCCAGATTTCAACTTTATATATATAATATTAGTAAAGAAGATAAAGAAGAGATGTGTGTACTCACTTGTTAGAAGTAATTCATTTTAAATGTATAATTTAGTCATTATTTTTAGCTAAAATAATATCTTAATAAAAGATTTCTATCGAATAGTTGTACGGCAGTTTGTTCAAAATCTTGAACAAATTTTGTATAAATACTCGCTTTGTTCTGATATATGTGGAATGACTTGGGCAACTCCAATGAAGTTTGTTTTGAACCGGTACAAATTACAAGTTATACATTCAAGCAGTCCGTAATTAGTGATGGATATTTACGAAACTTTATATATTACGAAACTTTTTTTTAACTGCAATGAGGCAAACCAGAATGCTGAGAATATTTATTTATTATTTAACATAAAGCACAATCGATTTGCCCAATGCTCTGCAGCTTTGTGTCGCAATACATAATTTTGTCAAATTCTAATGTGGAATAAGGAATAAATCGAAAATCCATTTTATAGAGGGGTTTTGGTGTTGATTAAAAATCGCTACGATCAGTAAGTTCACCAATCCATTGCCATTTAGACTGAACTAAAAATGAACAAGCACATCTTTTTTACCATTGTAAGAAATTTAGTGATAATCTATCACATTTAAGATCTTTGGAGAGTTTTCATTAAAGTTTATTTTTCTCCAAATGGGTGTGCGTATTGGCTACCCACCGTTCGCAAACCCAATGCGTTCTCTATAAACTGGCATCCTTTTTTACTTTTTTCTATATCTAATACATAAAAGAAAGTATTGGATTCGTGCAAATTTTCAAATTTTGACGGATTCGAACGTTTTTAGGTGTGCTGAGTCCATTTCGACAATTTTATGGAAAATGTCTGTCTATCTGTGTGTTCGTGTGTGTGTGTGTGTGTCACGTATGTGTGTGACCAGTTTTTTGTGGTCGCTCTACAGCAAAACTACCTCATGAAATCAAACAAAATTTGGTACACATATGTGCCCCTATGTGAACTTGTGCCTATTGGTTTGATGTAGCAATGGGACGTTTCTTGAGTTAAACGTGCCTGCTATTCCCCAGGAAGTAACTGGCGGAATCAAACAAAATTTAGTTCATATGTTGCCCCTAACAGGTACATGTGCTGATTAAATTTTGGTGTCAATAGCACAAACGGGGGTTGAGCTATAGAACGTTTTTTGTCGTCAATTGTGACTGCTGTATCTTAAGAAATACTGAACGAAATCAAACAAAAATTTATCGACAAGTAGCCCTTAGAGAGTGTAAGAGCCGATTTTATTTTGGTGTCAACAGCTGAAAAGAGGGAGGTGCAATCGAACGTTCTTTTTTCTTCCATTTTAAATGCCATATCTCAAGAATTAATGCTACGTTCTGGATGAAATTTGGAATCAATATGATTCCATATGTAAACAGGTGTTGACTCAATTTTGGCACTAATCGCTCTATGGGGAAAGGATCTGTTTTTTTTTTTTTTTTTTTTTTTTTTTTTTTTTGATAAATCACGATTGCTTATTGTTATCGTTTGACTGTTTTTGGCGTTACGCTGATTTTATTTTCCCGCCAGCACCCTCTGCAGCATCACCCGTCAAACCGGCCGCCTCACGATGCTGCTCCTCTTGCGAAAACCGTCCATGTCCTACACACGCACGCATACATACACACATCTACACACACACACCTACACACACACACACACACACACACAGTCCTACATACACACACTCATGCCTGCACGCAGACACAAACACACATGCCCACATACACACACACGCACGAACGCCTACACGCACAGCACTGCATACACAACACTCACACGCATACATACACTCATTCACACACGCACCTACACACATTCGCCTACACAAACACACACTCGCATACATATACACACACGCTCGTGATTGCGAAAATCATAATTTGAATTCAAGATTCCAAAAATTCAAATTAATTTTCTTTTTCTTATTATTATTATTGTTTTGTGTGTGAGTGAATAAAAATAGCTTTATGATTGCAACAATAAGAAAGATAAATCGTAATGGACTGTCGTCTGAATATTTCGCGTGATTTTATTTGTTGGAAAATGACCAGAAAATCGCGATGATTCAAACTTTTTAACTGTTGCCATCTTGTGTTTGTTAACAAGTAAATGTTTGTAATTATTTTTAGCAATTTTCAATTTTCATTCTTTGCTTTGCTTTTGAGATAAAGCGGAAATTGGGATGGTCGTCAAGTTTTGGCGTGCGTAATATTGCTTCCTGTTCAAGCATGGGGAGGGATCAGAATTATAAGAAAGATATAGAAGAAAGTTTCGTGATGGCCACAACATACTAGTTTTTCGTATGGCCCAATCGGCGGATGCCATTACTATAAGAATTTTAACTCCTAGTTTCACCACATGGTGGGTGCACCTGCCCTCTTACGATACGCAACTGCACAAGGAATTTAATTTTATCAAGAGTGTTCAAAACCGAACGAATACTCGAGGGATGTTTTGCATGACGCATAACCGTACGACAAGGACGCTGGTGATTATTGATAATTTGAAAATCCACCAACTGGTACCAGGTTCGAACCAGTGCCTTTACTGCTACAACATTCTGTCGTTAGTTTACGCGAAGTTAAGGCTTCCGTAGAACAGACAAGCAGGCTTACCCTATTTTGTTTCAAAACATTGCATGTAATAGCCGTATATATTAGGTTGATTGAAAATGAGCTGTCTTTTTACTACCCACTATGTAATATTTTGTCATGAAACCTGGTGAAGAAGCTTATAGTACAATAATGTAATATATCTGAGACTGTTTCGCATAGTTTTTAAATCCACTTAACTTAGTTTCAAAATTGATGCTTTGGGAAAAATGGGGTAGTAAAACAACAATAGTTACACATACTGTCGTCACAAAATACAAAATATTGTAAGTGATTAGGATTTTAGAAATTATTTTTCAAAACTGGTATCAATGTGCATCACCTTCCGCTGAATTTTAAAAAGAGTGTAGAATTTTTCTACGTTATCTTGCTTTTTATCAAGAGATATGTGTAGCATGTGCTTAAACCTAGAACTAAAAACACAGTTTTTTAGCTGAAAACTACAAACTGCGGTAAATTTTCCCTCATGAGTTTTTAGCTCTTAAAACCGTTCTGAAAGTTGCAATCTGATTCATAAAACCGTGATTTTTTTTTTTTTTTCTGTTTTCATGACGAAGAAAATGGTAAAGAGCAAATACAATTTAATCAAGGTTTAGCTGGAGAAAATGAGATTTGAATAGCTAAAAGCGCTGAAAACCTATATCTGCTCCGGTTTGTTGCTGTACAGTTTGATAATTAAAAAAAGAACATAACGGTGTAGGATGTTTACCTTTGAATTTATCTGCATATTATTCTTTTTTTTCTTCTTGATATTATAAAAACAATGCGGTAGTTGTCTGCTTGCATTTTTTTTCTTAATATAAAAAAAAATCTTTGTCAAAGAGCTTATAACACTTTTTTTTTTTTTTTTTGAAAACTTAGGCAAGTGTTAAATTTAAGATCATATTCATTTGCAAAAAATATCAGAAATTAAAAAAACAAAAAAATTTTGAAGACTCTCTATGAAAATTGTTTCGCGTGTCTCTAAAGTAAAGATAAAGAATTTAAAATGTGTGATTAATAATTAAAATAAGATTTATAAATATATATACCTTTAATATCTACCTTATAATATATAAACCTTTTTAATATAATACTATGTTTTTTAATCATTTTCGTAAAATTTTTAAAAGAAGTGCTTTTTCGTAAAAATGAGCTTAAGCGCGCACGAGAAAATCTAAAAAAATCTGTTCAAATATTTGCATAGATATTCTTTAAAAAAGGTGAAATATTAAAATACATTCTACGAAAAAGAAAAATGTAATGCGAAAGAATTCTCATTTTAAAATGTAGTATAACTAATCACATTTCTTGTGAATATTATCAGGATAAAATCTGTACCTCAGAGCCAGAGTGACGTTAGTCCAAAAATTTCGAGTTGCTGTTTATTAGTGCATTAGTGGTACCCGCACGGCTCTGCCCGTAATGGAATATTAAAAGGTCTTTTGATTCGCATGTATATTTACAAATAATGTATGGGGAATTTCTCGCCCATTGGCTTACGCATGTTACGGTTTCACGTTATGATAACTTGGTAATTTACTCATCCATCGTATGATAATTTTGCTCGGGAAAATGTTCTTAAAATTAGAATAGAAAAGGAACAAAATCGAAATTTCAAAAAATCGCTTCGAGATCACCACTCCCATGCCATAAACTAATTCTGTGCCAAACTTCATGAAAATCGGCAGAACGGTCTAGGCGCTATGCGCGTCACAGAGATCCAGACATCCTGACAGAGATATAGATATCCAGACAGACTTTCAGCTTTATTATTAGTAAAGATTGTATGTAGAAGACTATTTCGCATCAAACCATGTGAACGTAATTCTTTTAAAATAATATTTTTCATTTTTTACAGGTTTAAAAGAGCGCGCGTCCCATCCTTTGCATATAGGTCAGAAAAAAGTTTTTCTTTTCAACTGTAAAATTATCATAATGTGACTTACGTCGTTCTGACTCTGAGATACACAAATTAGCTTAGGAAAAAAAAAATGTTGATTGTAGGTATGTATGTGTGTGTAGGTATCTGTAACATCAGTTGATTTGATAGTTTAAACGTCATTAGGATTACCGTAGTTTTAAATGATATAAATTTCATCATAGAAAAATAATACTGACTGAAAAAAGTTCTATAATTACGATTAACATTCCTCTATGATGAACTAAACAAAGCGATTTTTCCGAAAAATAGAAAGCTACGGTTATAACTCACATGAATATTAATTACACTTTCAGTTTCTCAAATTCCAATTTTTTTCGGGATAATTTTTAAAATATGAGAGATAACCTCAAGAGAGGTCATTTTTGCGAAAATCATGTGAAGAACAAGATTTTAAGTCTTTTTAGTTTTCTTCAGTTGAAACGAATAATTTACTTTTTGGTGTTTCTGTCACATATTGTTCTTATAAATATCACTCCACCTTTTTATCTTAAAATATTATTCAATGTTAATTACTAATATTATGAAGTAGTGTTTTCCCACATTCCTCAGCATTAGTTCAATAATTTGACCTCTGACGAAAAAAAATGTTATTGACAAAAAGGCACATGCCCGTGTCTCAGACGGGCTTCTGGTATTGCGCGTTATTTTATTTCTAATGCCCGCTGGGATACGTTCCAGCAAAAATAGCGTAGATTGTAATTACTTATTTACCATAAATGTCGTTACCTGTGCAGCATTTTTCTTGTAAAAAACCACGTCGTGCATTCTGAAGTTTTGCTATAAGCGTATAAACTATTCTTTATTGTATCGCAATTTCGTGGTGTGAAAAAGACAATTTGTTCATTTTTACTAAATTTTTATCCATTTCTACTCTTGCAAGTACGAAAATGATCTAATTTGATTCGAATATTTTGAAATTCAAAATAAACATGCAATCAAAGCATTATATTTTGATTCTAAGCTCCATTTTGTTAAAAATTACTATTACCTGAGCCCCCACTCCCTAGTCACCCTCCTACCCCACACAACTGAAATTGCAAAACATAACTTACACTATACCTGTATAACAGGAAATATCCAACGCTTTTTAGCACAAATAAATAGTTAATAGCACAGATAAACATTTTCAGTAAGCTGTTAATTTGTGCTAAAAAGCATTGGATGTTTCCTGTTATTTCTCAGCACGAAGTTGTTTATTCATTTCTTACTTTACTAATACAATCATTTTCAGTCAAAAAAAAATCGATAATTTTTGCTTCTTGCTTTTTTGCTTTTTATTTCTTGTGGGATAAGCAAAAAACCGATACGTTAACAGAAGGTATAATTAGCCACCAAACATTTAAAATGAAAAGAGTATATCTTAGTGTTTTAAGCTTCATTGGAGGTACATTAAATCCCATCCGTGTTCACGTTTCATTCACAAAGCAATCCATCATACCGGGGTCCTAAATCTCCTGCCTTCATTAACTGAGACAGCCTCTTGCCCGTAACACGTGTCCTCTCTGTATGTTCCGAGATATTGCTTAAGCTATCCGAAGAGCATAAAAGGAAGCATACATTTCTCTCATTTCCCAACCATTATTAGGGCAAACTTATGATGAATGTTTACCGTCCACCAAAAATAGAAGTTGTACTAATGTTGCTTAAGTCATGTCATGCATTTGTAAGTGGCAGAGTTAAACTTCGCGTTATGTAGCGACGGTCGGAATTTATTCACTCCTGAACTCTCATTTAAATCGTCTGAAATAAATGGACAGGTTTGTGTCTAAATAAAGTGCAATTTACTCTGTCGAATAAATATGCTTTTTAAATTTCAATCGATTTGTTTTCAAATTTCAATCGATAATAAACATTTTAATTTATTAGTGCTTTTTATTCAAGCAGTTTGGAGAATAAAAAAAGGAACTAATTTTGAAAAACACTCACGTGGTATCTTTAGCAATCACAACACTATTCAGTTGAAAAAAAATACTTTCCACAGTTCTACTTGGGGGCTGTCCAAAAACGACGTTAGACTTTTTTTCATCATATTTGACAACTGCCCCCTTTATTACAAAGTGTCACACTTAATCTCACCCCTTCCCCTCCCCTTATCCCATGTCACTCTGTATTACATAAGCATACTGCTGTAAAATTAGTATGTTGTGGTTATCACAAAACTTTCTCCTACATCTATCTGGTGATTTCTTGGGTTTAACGTACAATCGCTCAGTAATCGCTACTACAAGATTATGCTATTCGCAAAAACGTAGAAATTTTGATAGTTGGGAAATTGACAGCATTAATTCATTGCCGTTGAATTTCTCTCTCGAACGCCTCATTCAGGATTTTGTTCCCATTGCATGAGTTAACAAAGAGTATGGAAATGTAGTTTTGCATATGGTCACCATAAAACAACAGGACTACCGAAATAAAACAACGTACATAAAAACTTAACGATTGTGCCCATTTCAGAATTATCGATATATTCTAGTAAATGCAGAAGCAAAGAGCGGAAATTATTTTTAAAGCCTTGGATAAATTAATTGCAAACATTTTATTTGTTAACAAATAGAAGATGGCAACCGATGAATGTGATTTTGTAGAGACTGTTGTCATTCTGATTAGAAGACTTCGGGCTATCCTTGGTCTAAAGAACAGTTTAATGTTCTGCTTACCCTATTTAAATGGGGATTCTTCCTTTGAGATTTGCTATTACAAGAGGGTACGGCAACGAATCAAATAGTTTCGGAATAACTGCCAAAAATTAACAAATGAGATTTAAAAAAATTTACTCATTTAATCATAATTTGCTTGAAAAAGTAATTAGACTCCATCTATAACAAAGTTGGTTTTTTAAAAGTTACGTCTTCAAGGTGACGACCTTCTGTCATTGAGCATTCATCAAAGTGCCGTTGAAAACTGGGGTGCTACCTCAAAAGTAAAATCTACGATCAACGGCCAAAAACTGAAACAACTAAAAGAAAACATTCGTCAAGACATCGCCATAATATCGCAACAAATGTTACGGAACGTCATGGACAGTCTTTTTCCACAGGTCTTAATTATGGATTTTCGTAGCAAACAGGAAGTACCACATGTCTATTGACAAAAAGTGTCTAAAATCTGAGATTGACACTTTTCAACTCTTTTCAATGAAATTACTTTGACTATAATTATAAAAACAGAAAGAAACCCCAACTGTAATGAATGAACAATGTGCACAGTATCATTAACTTTTAAAAGCAGAAGGAAGAAAAGTGTAAAATAATTGAGTCATGAGACTGACGACAGAAGTGAAAATTCAAAACTACAAAATAAATTTTGTGTATGTGTGTGTGTATGTGTATGTGTGTGTGTGTGTGTGTGTTTTCATTTTAAATTAATTGTAGTTTCAAAAATTAAAGTTTTACCATTTGTAGAATTAAAATACCAGCTACAGTCTAGTTTTACGTTTATCAACAATCCGAGCATGAATTATATACATTTTGGTTGGTATTTTTCAATTCGTTTATAACAAATATAGGAAGTATTTGAAAATAAATTCCTAGTTTGTGTTATTCATAAACACAAACTAAGTTATAAAATAATAAACAATACACATACTGAACTTTCTACGTTATCAATTTACTGTATTACTCCTCTAGCCAACTCGCTGAAGAGGGTCAACAAATAGTAAGATTGACCAGCATGACGGAAAATTCGAATTTTGAGGCACACCAGATAATTTAGGGTTCATTTCAAAAAAATCTGATTTAAATTTTTAAAATGTAATATAAATCAAAAAAATTTCAATTATCTTTTTATTTTTTAAAATTCATGTATATCATTCATATTAAACGTCCTGAATTTTTTTACGCCGTGATCATCATCATCGTCATCATCATTATTATGTTCCAAAACCGATGCTATAGGTTTATGGTAACTAAAATAGGAAATAAAAAACTTTGATTCGAATCTATTTAAATATCTTTTTAAGACTGTATCAACTGCAGTTTTATATCTCGTTGTGCTGGAATTGCGATCATTAAAAATCGTTAAACTGAATTCACCATTTAAAAATTCAATGAATGGTACATTTTTATCATTTGTAAAGTTGATGTTTAAACCCTCACTCAAAATCATTGTCAAATTATCAAAGCTCTTCCCAATTTTATCTTGAAGTAATGCAAAAGCGTCTTTTGAATAAATAAATAAATTTTCAT
The DNA here is from genome assembly GCF_026930045.1 of Uloborus diversus. Taxonomy (NCBI): domain Eukaryota; kingdom Metazoa; phylum Arthropoda; class Arachnida; order Araneae; family Uloboridae; genus Uloborus; species Uloborus diversus. The sequence goes on along the minus strand of NC_072735.1, from coordinate 38,970,512 downwards.
ACAGAAATTACTTATCCGGTGAAATAAAAATAACAACTGTTACAATTAGCTGTCCATTTTCAGAGTGGCAACGGCAAACACTATGTCTCACCGAAATCAGAAACATTGTTTTTTTCTCATCTCAAAAAATACTTAGCGTGCCTAAAGAAGTTTTCACTTAAAAAATATTATATGAAGGTGATTGTCGAAGTCACGATCTGCAGCTCATTCGGTTTTTGAGACTAACGTGCTGCCGATTGCGCCCCTGAGCTTCACAATCGTAACAAAAAAATCGCAAATAAAAGAGCAGAGAGAAGCCGCGCATGCGCTGTATTCAAAATGTGGGAGAGGTGACGTTCTTTCAGTGTCGCGAAATGAATGGTTTTTCCCCACCTCAAAAATGCTCTACGAGCTTAAAGAAGTTTTCATTTCAGAAATCTATAATCTGAGGGAAAATACTCATCGCTTCTTTTATTCTTAAAGTAGAAATATATTATTAGAAACCTTTCTAATTGTAGTTTTGTTGCATCAAAAAAATTTCTTACATTTTACCCTCCATAATAACAAGAAAAAAAAAGACTACGCTGCATGAAAGGCATGGTTAAACATTTTAAAATTTTTAGGAATCGCAAAAAAAGGACGCTTTTGTGTTTAAGATGTATGAATAAAATTATATAAGCTGTGAATACGACAGGAAGTTACATTAATTAGCGTGTGTCAGATATACAATTACATACCAGTCAACCTCGATGGAGATCACAGCAAACGCTAATGAGATATGATTGATCTAACTTAATTGAGATTAGCACAGATTTCGTAATTATATGCGCATTTACACTTACGCTATAAGTACTTTGGTGTTCAACAACAAAGCTTCTGACCCTTCAATCACTCATATTTGCGAACTATATTATCATGAAAGATATGTATATTGTAATATGTATGAGATATTTTACGAACCCTCTTTTACGAATATAATTTCAAAGTCGGTATACTATATCAGAATAATGCTTACAGATATTCAAGTAGAGTGGCATCGTAAAATTGAATCCCTTAACTGTAAGTGAGGGTAAACTGTACTGGGTAAACTGTAAGTGAAAGTAACATAATGACATATCAACGTATCTCTTTATATTAAAAAAAGTAAGGTCAAAGAAATTCTGAAAGAAAGTCTGTGGCGAGCCTACGTCCAGGAGATCCCTTAGCACCTACAGCCTTGAAATTTTGTACAAAATTACTTCGCGCCCCGGTAGTTTGCACCTGGGGTTTTGTTTTTTAAATTTCAAATGTTTTTTTTTTGTAGTTAATTTTTTAATCTTAAATTTTGCGTAAATTGCTTATAAAAGGGGTGAAAATGAATTGCCTACATTGAGGCATTTAAGGGCTATAAACTTTCACAGAACTTTTATTGCCATTTATATTTTATTTCCAGTCAACCAGATTTTTCCAACTTTAATATCACTTGTTTACTGTGTGTGTGTGTGTATTTTAATGTTTTATGCTTTTGTATGTGTTTATGTATTAGTGTGTATCAAAACTGCTTCAGCTAGTGTTTGGTCGCTCGTGACCTGTTATGTCCCCCCCCCCTCCAATCATCACATCCTTTTAAACACTCACCAGGGTTGGTACGGTGGTGATTGGTGGGGTTTAAATAAATAAATGATATTATTGACATAATTTTGTGGGAGGAGGATTCATATTTTGTGCGAAACGTATAAAATGTTTTTTGATCTATATTAAAATTTTATTAACATACAGCAACTTACATTGTCAAATTTAGACAGTATTTTAACACACGCGGAGGGTATGGGGGGAGAAGGAAACAGCATCAGAATTTAAGTAAGAGAAAATTTTTTTTTTTTTTTTCCAATGGCAGAGAACTTAACAACTAAAAATACAAACAGAACTAAAACGAAGAACAAGGAGGAAAAAAGTCATTGTCTCAGTGGGAAAATTCTAATTTTTATGAGAAAATTCTAATTTTATCACTTTTTGCTGAAAATTTCAGTTAAAACTTCCTGAAAAGTTGAAAAAATTCCATTTTTCAAATTTTCCGGATCGAAAATAAGCTTCTTTGGAAAAAAACAGTTTTTTACCGAAATTTTTCCGTTTCTTTTTTTTTTTTGGACTGCTTTCATGTCTAGGTTCAACTCAATTCAAGCCCCGAGCTAAAGAACTAAATACATTACTACAGACCACGAATATGAAAGTCACTTTTCCAACATACAAAACCTGCAGTTTTGCAATGCTCAGGAGCCCTTTAGCCCTTACGGCTCTTCAAGTTGGTACAAGTTATTTTGAAACCCGTGGAAGGGGTGCTTTTTGTTGCAATGAGATCTCATAATGTGTTTGTAATCTGTTTCTTTTTAATTGCCGATTTAATTCTTTGCAAATCAAATAAGATTGCGAAGCAATCTTCCGGGGTTGGTGAGCGTTAGCGATCAGGGGGCGGTGCCCCCTAGTGACTGCAAAAAAAAAGTTTTACGGACCATGCACAAATCTGCAACATCTTTCAGACACATGTTTCTGTGTTTCGTTTCAAGTAACCTCTTTTCCACTGTAGAAGAATGTTGGTTTTTGGCTGCTAACTTAGCCCAGAAAAGGGTTTAGTAAGACCTTTTGTTGGATGAATTTATTTCAGAAAACTAGCACTTTTCTGCAATGGAAAAGGAATCCTTAAATCCTCGAAACATGTGACTGCAATCTGGTGCTAATTTGTATATTTATAATACGATATTGAAAACATAGATTTTACTATTCTGATCTCTTTTTCATACCTACGTCAAATCTCAAATTTTAAACATTTTTTTGAAATTTTCATATGTGGGAATTTTAAGCTAAACTTTCCGTGTACGTTCATTATTCCGTTTGTGTGTAAGTGTTTTCTTCCTCTTTCTTACTGCCTAAAATGGCAGCATGACTTCCACGTAATGATATACTACTAATAATGATTCGGATTTCGATAGCAATTTTTGTATTCCACCTTTAAATATAATGTATGAAGTTTTGAGCTGGGTTAAATTTTTGCCAGAGCTTTTTGTCATAGTAAGAATTAAAAGTGAGATTAATAATGAATGACAACACTCATTACACAAACTCGGCTTAACATTTTAAACTACATTATGTGAAGTAACGTGCAACATGGAATGTAATTTATAATTAATTACATGCCATAATGCCATACCTTATTACAATTTCTACGTTTTTGCAAATCAGAATTTGGAGTATAAAATGAAGTTTAGTAACCATCAACACAAAAAACAGGTGGTTTTAAAATTGTATTATTGAGTTGACTTTTCTGTTTTCTTTTTTCCCCCCTTTTTTTTTTTGTAAAATATGTAGGGTTTGTCTGATCTGATTCCTTTTCGCTATAGGTCTGGAAAACCAAAAAAAAAAAAAAAAGCGCGCTTTGTTTTTTTTTTCTTTTATTAACCATTTTATTATTTGAGAGGTATAAACAGTCGCACGCCAATTTAACGAATTCACCGGGACCAAAATTTTCATGCGTTAAATCAAGATTATTCGTAATATCGGGATGTGAAAAAAAAATTGCACTTTATCTACAACCCCAACAAGCAATTGTGCATAAATATCCAAAAGAAGAAAGCGTACACTTTTTGTTTAGCATTCCACGAATTATTACACACTAATTAATTCGAAAGATTTTGACAATTTCTTTGATACTTGACTGGAAATTATTCTCTTTCGACTTTAAGGAGAAAAGGAAATGCTGCGTCATTTACAGTCTGCTGCATGAGATATGTTTTTACAGTTTCCAGGCCATGTAAAGTATTTGAAAACGTAACAGTTTTAATGTGAGTTTCATTATCGCTTTCTGCATCAGAATCACTTTTCATTGGCTGCCCCCTCGCCCGTCAAAAATTGCAAATTCTAATAAAAGTGTTTTTCTGCTTCGGACAATATGGATATGTCATTTGGAAAACGATCCAATATTTCCTAACTCAAATTGACATTTTTTTTTTTTTTTTTTGGCTGCTGAAATGATTTGTTACTTTGGGTTTATTATTCGTTAAATAGGAGTTTTGACTTTTGTTTTAGTTGGGGAAAAATAAAAATTTGCTAAATCGCGAAATTTGTTAAACAGAGGTTCGTTAAATCGGGGTTCGACTGTAATTGCATCCAAGCAAATAAAGGAACAAAACAACTTGCTCTTTAAGGAATTTCGTAGATGAGAGAGAAACATTATTCCCGGCACTTAATGGGGCCGTTTCCTATATTTTAAAAGTATTTTTTTCTGAAAGAACATGCTTAAAAACATGGGATCTAACCATTTTTTAAATAATTTGTTTAAGTTTAATATTTTTCAAGAAATACTTAAATCAGTGACCTTTCATTGTTTACATTTCTTGCCGATGACATCACAAATGATGAAATGCCATTCTGTGTTGCCATCCTCAGAGCAAAATATTTAATACGCATCTTTACTCTCGTGTATTGGCAACGATATGGTTGATAGCAAGCGTAGAGCGCAGTTTTATTTCGCTTCTTGATTATCATAACGTGGAAACGTGATACAAATTATGCTCCAAAAAGCATTGTGACGTCATCTAGACCACGCCTTGTTTGAAAAATCGGAAATTTTAAAAAAATAATTAAAAAATAACTGTTGGGAAAATAAAGGAATTTTCTGGGTCCATGTTATTTTTTTTTTAATTTATTTATTTTTTTTCTTTTTTTTTTTTGCTTATTCTACCAATTTTGGCGACTAAAAGTACTATACTTTTGACTGAAAGAAACAACCCTATTCTTTCTTCAAACACATATTTGATAAATTTGATAGTTATAAACATTATAGGTATCTTTATCAATATTTAAATGCAGTTTGAAAGAAACAAGTGTGTCTTTCTCTTTACGTCCTTAAACGTCTCGAAAAAGAAAAAGCCCTGAGAGGTGAGGTGTTAGAGTATTGCACGTTATGCGGCATGTAAAAATACCTTTCCTACCTTTAGTTATCTTCAGTACCGCAATAAATGTTATCTTTACGTGCACTTCGATGATTTCAAATGCTTTAAATTTTTTTGCCATTATTTAAAACATCGAAAACGCTTTTTTGGTAATAATTTCAAACATCATAAAAGGATTGCATGAAAAGGACGAATGCAGAGATTATGGAACAAAATTCATTTCCTACCTGCATTTTTTCAGGCATGGACAAGATTTAATTTTGTCAAACACCATTTTAGCAAAGTCAATTGCAACGAAAGTCTCGTTTGAGCGAAGATTTCTGTAATTTCCAACTCAAATTACTGAGGAACAATATCGATCTTTGTAATATTAGTAGGATAAAATTTCGTTTTGACGAACTTTTTTTTTACTCATATTTTGGATTTTTGTAAAACAGGATTGAATTGTATATTCTTTGATAACTTTTGCCCTATTTGAAGCAAGAGTGTGGGGAAATTGCGACTTTTTGGATTAAAGTAAAGATACTATAAAGTTTTCAATTTTGCTCCACTTCATCTAAGCATCATTATATTGTGAATGCTGAACACATATTTATTCAATAAACTTGTAACTTTCTGGAATTGAAACAGAGTTCAATAATATTATGTGCGAAACTACAGCGTTATACAGCGTAAGGAAATCAGATAAATTATAAAATTTTGGAAAACTCAGTACATTACACATTGCACTTAAAGCTTAAACTTTTATTTAATCATTATAAAAAGACACTTTAACGCAAGAGAAATTTCAATGTTAAGTGAAAGTTGAACACCAGATGCGCATTAATCAGAAAGATTAATCTTAAAGTTTTCACTTACTGACTTTTTTTTTAATTTCTAACGCAAAACATTTCTTAAATATATATTTTTAAAACTCTTCATTTGCCATACTTATGTGTAACAAATATTTTGACAATCTTATTATGGATTTTGTTTTCAAATATTTTATTCCTTTGAGTTTCGCTGAAGCTTCCAATAAACAAGAAAAAAACAATAACACAAAACCTCAAATAACATCCTTATTACTAACACAGTGATAACAGTGGGGGAAAGAATATTTGAAAATCCAATTGCTATTAATAAAATGAAAGTATTCAGCAGTTTTAATTAAAACTTTATTAGTTAAATTGCATTTAACGTGGTACTTTTATTATGTTAAAAATGCAATTGTTTTTCTTTCACCAGCTGATCAAAACAAACATGTGCGAAATCACAACAAAACCTTGTTTAAGTTACAGCCTCTAAGAAGGTTTCTGACTTTTCGTTGTACTTAGTTTCAAATTACTAGAACGTTCATGAGTGCACCAGATGTTCGATCGCTAACATGATCCACCCAGACTGCCTACTAAATAATCCTACATGTTCTATGCTAATTGGAACTGATTGTTACATTGTTAATGAGGTGCAGTTGCAAATTAATGATTGTGGTGCAAATTTCCCCTGGTAATAGGGAAATAAGGCTTTGAAAATTCTTCCTGTGACGCTCCAGGAAAATACATTTGGTAGAATCAACACTTTTAATATCAGTATGGCTGATGTAAAAATTATTTTGCATTTCCGGTTCCAATTTAGCCTCGTTACTTAAAAAAATGTTTAATGATATTTATGCAGTAATTATTAGATAAGTTTCAACAAAGTAAAGAAAAGAAAGAAAGTTTTATTCAAAATGATAAAAAAATCACAAAAATGGTGGTCACCGATGTTCCGAAATAAAACAGGTATAATAGAAATTAAATTCTAAATTCTAAAGCGTAATGGAAAGCAGCAAGGCGATCAAACATGTTTGCGGCGTTGCGGTTGCCTATAAAATATCACGCTTAAAATAATAAATTTTCAATGTACCAAACCAATGTAATGTGTTGTTTTGATCCCGGTTAATGGAATTATTAGAATGTTTTTTCATGGCAAAATGGCTATTCCATTAACCGTGTTCGACATAATTTTTTAGTTTTTTTCTCTTGTTCATATTTGCCCAAGCTCGTTTAAATGTGCCCCGAAAGAAGCAAATGTGAAAAATTAAAGATTTTTTTTTTTCAAAGTACCATAAATTAAATATTATTCTTTTCTTTATCTCAAAAATATTCTCTACAAAAAGACAATACTATTCAAATATTGGTACATTGTTGCTCTGAGAAGTTCATAATATTTTTTGGTAGAGGAACAGAGGAAAAAACTATTCACATCACCCCCCATTTCCCATGCAAGAAATTTTGTAGGAAACTGAGGTTTGTAGAGAACTGAGATTTCTAGTAATCGGTCAAGTTTCTTACGTAATATTTAACGCTACAATTTCCTTAAAATTTCCTAAGTAACATCTTATTGTGAATTTAAATTCTTGCAGCAATTTTTAAATAAGTCTCCAAAACTATGTCTACATAATGAAATAACCATTAGTGAATTGATTTTGGAACAATGATTTTAAGCATTTGCAGTTAAACTATTACAATTTCTCTGTAGTATACGTTTTAGATTAATGAGGTGGTCTTTGTATGAGAAATTAACATGCCCTTTGAGAAAATGTTTTACATTTCCATCCATTGCAAAAGCTTTGAATGGTTTTGGTCTGGGTAACAACAACCTGTCAAAGTTTCTTAGCCAATACTATCGATTTATCGTTGAGATCGTAACAGAGATGATTTGATGGATATTGCCAAAATATTGTTTTATCATATCGAGAAATTTTGTCCGTGTTTTTTTAATTGAATCAAGTATAGTATGTTGGTGTGTCTAAACGTTATAGGACTTTGTAATTGGAATTTTTTAAAGGTATACCCACGTGTATTTTCTTTGTTTTCTGCCTCTTTTTGATTTTTTTGTTAAAATTTATTTTTTCATTTCATTGTCAAATTTGAGAACTTAAACCTAATTTTGCTGCCTCAGATGTGTTCTATAAAAATTTGTTCCCTACGTAAAGCAAATGCTTTTTCATTCTTTTCACACAGCAAGTGTTTGTCATTGTTATATTACACAGCGATGTATTTTGTTATTTTTTTATGCATAAATTTAGAATTTAAAGATATATTTCAAACTTTATATCTTTTTTACATTTGAATCACTGGATTAAAAGGGGTGTAAGCGCCGAAATTAAAATTTGGAAGATAGCTGGTAGAAAAGGTGGGTGAAACTTTTATCTATTCGTATAGATGGCAAATGTGCTGCCATACAGTATGATTCAGAAAAAAAATCAATATAAGAACTAAAAAGGTTATAACTTAGGTAGATTTTAACCAAACTCAAGTTTATTTATTTATTTTTTTTATAAACCTATTGTGCAATAATCAACATACTTTCAGTAAAACTCTTTATTTTTTAAAAATCATTAGATATCTTTATGCATTTAGTAACAACAGCAATATTACGGTAATAAAGAATAGGTCTTTATCAACTTTGTGTTTGCTATTGTTAAGAGTTATGAGTTCAAATTAGCAAGCTAAATATTTCTTTAAGTTAATTACTAATATTTAAACGATAAAATAGTAGGTTTTCAAGTTGCAGAAAATCGACAGCGTCCATGTATGATTATACGGCATCTAAATGATCCCTCGAGTACTCGTTTGGCGTGGAGTATCTCTTGGCAAAATTTAATTCCTAGTGTAAAATTTCTCGTTGGAATTGCATCCCACCGATAGTGGTGCAACGTGAAAGGGTGCATGATATGCCGGGGGACCGTACTAGATCTGCAAAAAGCAGTGCCTCTACCGCAGCCTCATTATATTTTTTTTTAAACGTCATGCTCATGGAAATGGCAGCATGTGCAAATTTATCTACTTCTGCGTACGTTGGTCCAGGAAATTGAAAAAAAAAAGGTAAGCACTAAAAAGGTTATAACTTAGGTAGGTTTTAACCAAATTCAAGTTCATTTACTTTTTTTATCAACCAATTGTGCAATAATCAACATACTTTCAGCAAAACTCTTTTTTTTTAAAACTATTAGATATTTTATGCATTTAGTAACAACAACAATATTACGTTGATAAAGAACAGGTCTTTATCAACTTTGTGTTTGCTATTGTTAAGAGTTAAGCGTGCAAATTAGGAAGCTAAATATTTTTTTAAGTTTATTACTAACCGTACTAGGTCTGCAAAAAGCAGTGCCTCTACCGCAGCCCCATTAGATTTTTTTTAAAGCGTCATGCTCATGGAAATGACATCATGTGCAAATTTAGCTACTACTTCGTACGTTGGTCCAGGAAATTGTGGAGTGTAAGCAAGGACATTAAATTCATGTACAGAAACATATGAGAATCAACATTTGTAAAAAAAAAGAAAAGAAAAGAAAATTAAAACGGGAATAGAGGAGGTTACACATAACTAGATGATAATAAAACTGCTTGCGAAGCATAAAAAAATAGAGCTTTTATTGATTTTTACTTCTTTTAAAAAAAAAGGAAGTATTGTATTCGCGAAAAAATTTTCACTCAAAAATCGGCCTTAATTTCTATTTTTCTCACCCCCGAATGAATGTTGAGTTTCTTTTTCGACCCGACCACTTGTGGATATATGCCTAGAAACGTACAGACACCAAAAATATCCATTTTGACGACCCCCGAGTTAATTACAACGAATTTTCTCGTGACGTCCGTATGTACGTATGTATGTGCGTATGTGTGTATGTATCTCGCATAACTCAACAACGAGATGTCCTAGAAAGTTGAAATTTGGTACGTGGACTCCTAGTGGGGTCTAGTTGTGTACCTTGAATTTTGGTTACATTCGAATGTTCCTAAGGGGGTCTTTTGCCCCTTTTTGGGGACAAATCATTGTTAATTTCGATGTAAACTCAAGTTGGGTTATAAATTGTTTTACACTTGGCGATATATCAGCAGTCTTTTGGTCGCCAAGTTTTGTCGCCAACTTGGCGACAAATTTGGGCATTTTTTTTTTTTAAATTTGGTTTCAGTTTGGCCATTGTTGGTGATATTTAGAGAGTAAACAATTGAATCACATTGAAATTGCCAGTAATGCGGAAATGACATTAAATTGGAGTAAAAGGAAGTCATATTATGCACACATCAGCTCGTTTTTACTTCCTTTTGCAAAAAGGAAATATTGTATTCGCGAAAAAAATTTCACTCAAAAATCGGCCTTAATTTCCATTTTGCTCACTCCCAAATGAATGTTGAGATTTTTTTTCGACCCGACCACACGTAAATATGTACCTAAGAACGTATAGACGCCCGAAATATCCATTTTCACGTTTCCTGAGTTAATTACAACGAGTTTTCTCGTGACGTCTGTATGTACGTGCGTATGTGTGTATGTATGTCGCATAACTCAAGAACGGTATGTCCTAGAAAATTGAAATTTGGTACGTAGACTCCTAGTAGGGTCTAGTTGTGCATCTCCCCTTTTGGTTGCATTCGGGCTTTTCTAAAGGGGTTTTTTGCCCCTTTTTGGGGGAAATCATTGTTAATTTTGATATAAACTCAAGTGGTGTTATAACTGGGCGGACACTTGTCGATATGTCGTCAGTGTTTCTTTCGTCAAGCAAATTTGACGATTTTTTTATTTTTTATTTTTTTAACCTGGTTTCAATTTGGCCACTGTTGGTGATATTTAGAGAGTAAACTATTGAATCACATTAAAATGGCCAGTAATGGCGAAATGACATTAAATTGGAGTAAAAGGAAGTCATCTGATGTACACATCAGCTCGTTTAAAGTAAAAAATAGAGCTTTTATTGATTTTTTTTTTAAGTATTGCGAAGCAATACTTTAAGCCATCGCAGGGTTGTATTAAAATAACGCTCAGTTGTATTTTAAATGAAATGAAAAAGATGCGCTTACCACGAACTGAATGGAAATCATTATCAAAATGTTATCGTTTAAAATAAGCCCTGCAGTTTTCAGAGAAATCTTAAGACGATTAAAACAAAATTCATGAAAGTATAAGATGAAGGAATATTATCACTGAATTCCATTGGACGCAATCCTATTATTTTAATCGTAAGGGTACTGAAGCCACTTATAAATGCAAAGAAGGATCAGAAGGCTTGAAGGCTTGGAGGAAACAACAATACAGAAATAAGCGGCTTTAAACTATTTCCGAATGGATAATTAGGGCACATTAAACTTCGGGGAATGCTGCTCGTTTTCTAGCGTTCAGTAATGAAATAATTATTTTAGCGAACTGTTTTCAAAGCCTTATTTGACGTTTATGTAATGTCACCTTTTATTGCCCGTTCAGCGTTTTGTATTTAAATCCAATTTCGAAAAAGTAATTCAAAATTACAGTATGATTAGATAGTGATATTTCATTGCAAGCGAGTAATGTTTGGAATTAGGACTGCATGGACAGTTGTATTTTGTAAGAGATTGTAAAATAATAGGAAAGCATTAATGTTTATTTAACGATATGTGTGTTATTTGTAAAGACATTTGAAACATAACTAGTACTTTAAACTAATTATTATTCCTAATTCTAATTACTTTTCTGGTTTTATGATAATATAGTCGTTATTATGAAAACATAATGCTAAAAAATGAGATCAAAAATAGTGAAAAAAGCAAATTATAACAAAATCAAATGACTAACTAAATCATACGTTTTACGATGTCTTTTAGCAAAAGAATTAAAATGAAAAAATACATAAATGTTTTTGTTTCTTGTTTAATAAAAAAAATAGCAGTTAGTCAAAGAAACATCAGCTAATATATAATACATACGCTTTCCGGTTTTTAACTTTGGATTTTGGTTTCACTGCTTACTCCTTACATTCTTCCAAATGTAAAATATTTCTTCGATAAAGAAACGTTTCGTATTTTTTCATTGGATTGCTAGGAGATAAGTTTTAAAGTTTATTTTTAGGGGTTGCGTCTTTCCAAGGAAAGAGTTTAAGCTAGTTCGAGTTCTCAAGAAATTATCTGGAATCTGCTTTAAAAAGATGTTAATCACGATTTTTCTCTTCATTATAATTGCTTCCTTATCCAGAGCAAAGGGACTGATATTTTACATGATAGCATTTTTAGATATAAGTTTTACAGGAATTTAGTTATTATTTTTACGTTTTAAATGTTCTAGAAAAAGTTTTACATTTTCAGAATCCTTGTAAAAATTTGCCCAAAGCAGATTATTTTTTTAAATATTCAAAAAAGCATACATCTACAAAAGTGTTAATCATCAAACTATTATTTTTCTTCATTAAGAAAAAAAATTAGGATTTTGTTTCCTTAAATAGAAACAAAAAAGCAAATATCAGCGAAAAAACTAATATAGTTTAAAAGAAATTTAAAAACTGCTCTAAATTCAAATTTTATTTCCAGATGCAAATATTTAAACTTAAATGTCAATTTAATATTCGTTTCAGTTTTAAAAAATTGTACTTTCTGTTGAAAAATGATAATCAGGTTAATTAAAAGAAAAGTCTATGAATCAACTCTCATTAAACCTTTTCAGGACACTTAAAAGGTTTAATGAGAGTTTACTTACGATACTAAGCCTATCGTAAGTAAAAAAAATTCGTATAATTACCATTTTGAATTTTTTAAATTATTTTTCAGTAGTTTAGAAATATTCTCATGGAAAAGAAAGACCGATTTAATTCGTATTAATTGTACCGACTACATTTCGCAGTGACGGAGATACTGAGAACTATTGATGACAAAGTCATCTTTGTTTATGATTAGAACTAAGCTTCTTTCCGTTTCTTGTTAGTGGCGTGAAAAAATGTACAGTGTAAAAATGAAATTTAGCGGCTAAAATGCAGCATGATTGATTTGTTTTTACACTTTGAATGGTTGATATGGTATTGAGGAATTCACAGATTAAGCAAAAACGCAAAAATAAATTAATAAACGAGCTTATGTATGCATCACATTACGTCCTTTTACTCCAATTTAATGTCATTTCCTCATCACTGTCAATTTTAATGCGATTCAATAGTCTACTCTCTAAATATCTCCAACAGTGGCCAAATTGAAACAGATTTTTTGAAAAAATCGCCGAATTTGTCGCCAAGTTGGCGACAAAACTTGGCGCCAATATATTGCCAAGTGTCCGCCAAATTATAACACCACTTAAATTCACATCGAAATTAACAATGACTCCCCCCCCCCCCCAAAGGGGAAAAATCCCCTTTAAAAACACCCGAATGCAAAAAAGGGGAGGTTCACAACTAGACCTCACTAGGAGTCTACGAACCAAATTTCAACTTTCTAGGACATTCCGTTCTTGAGTTATGCGACATACATACGCACATCCACACATACATACGTACATACAGACGTCACGAGAAAATTCGTTGTAATTAACTCGGGAATCGTCATTATGGAATATTTCGTGTGTCTATACGTTCTTAGGCACTTATCCATGTGTGATCGAGTAGAAAAAAAACTCAATATTCATTCAGGGGTGAGTAAAATGGAAATTAAGGTCGATTTTTGAGTGAAATTTTTTTTCGCGAATACAATACTTCCTTTTTTGCAAAAGGAAGTAATGAATGAAGATCTCAATGTATGTTCTCTAATCAATTCTTTATCTAAGTTTATAGTCCCAATATGGAGTGCTGCTCATATAAATGTACATTTTGCTAGTGCAACAATAAATTATGCAAACTTCTATTGTTTCAAAGTAAATAAGAGTAAGTTTGCAAAGAAAATGGCGCATACAAAAACTTTATTTCAACACTTTTGCTCAATGAGCACGGAAGAAACTGAGCACAGAAAAAAATATTTCATTTACTTGAATTTAGCTTTCTCGTAATTTCTATACGTGTCTCTGTACCAAAATGTTTCCCTACTTTACGCTGGAACTAACTAACTCGGAGGTCAATGCTAAAAGAAACATCAAATGAAAAAAAATTACTTTATCTAACAGTTAAATTGAGGCAGGGGAAAGCAAAACAATGGAAAGGTTTTTTTTTTTTTTTTTTTTTTTGAACTTTTAGTTAAACTTGTGCAAAGTTGAAACCATAGGTAGGCTTTTTTTTAAGTATTTCAATATCATGCAGTATAGAAAAAAAAATTTCTTTCGGAAACTTAAAATTTTGATAAAATGCGTACAACAATACTTTTTTCTTAAAATCCACGGAAGAAGAAAAAATATATATATGTGTGTGTGTGCGTGTGTGTGTCTCTCTATGTGTGTGTGGATATGCGTATGAGAATAATATTTATAGCAAAATACTTTTTATATAAATATTATATATAAATATTATTCTCAATACAATTTGAAATTTCAACATTTATATTTTGAATAGTGTTTTAAAAATTTTAAAATTGAGTGATTTTTCAAAAACATAGTTTTTATCAATTTTTTTAACAAAGGAATAGATTACGATTATTTACAACACTTTACAATGTTTTTAAAATAATAACATTTTCAGAACTTTTAAATAAAAATGTATTTAAAAGACTTGCCAACGTAACTTCTTATCTTATTAGATAATAATATAAATTATCATGCCTCTAATAATGTTGTTTATTTTTGCTTTTGAAAAATGTGCTACAACGACTACTTTTAAGTCTTATTTAATATCAAAGAGAAATTGCCTGATTGCAACTAATAAAATAATTCATTCTTTTCCTTGTAGCAGATGTTCTTCGGGGGAACTCATAATCAGTAAGATTTCCTAATCACATTTTCACCGAAGTAGGACGTAAGAAGCGATAAATTATTTTTCTCTGAAAACAACTTTAATCTTATTTCTTATTTTCTAAAAAAAAAAAAAATGTCTGAACTAACGCAATTTCTGTTTCTCCAAGGCATGCTAGAGGAGAAAAACCACCTGTTTTTTTATTTTTGAAAGAAAGCAGTGCTCTTAAAAATGATGTTTTGTGCAAAAAAAAAAAAAAAAAAACGATTACTTCAATATATTTTTTGCAACTGATGTCTGAAAAGGTTTTGTGACGTGTAAACACGAGGATTTAGCTTAAAAATCTTTATTCCTTTGTTACGGCTGTGAGAGACCCTTACAAAGGAACTCATTTTTCTATGTCACATTTAATACATTAGTTTTTAAGGGAACCTTGGTTTTAGGTAACAAAACTGCCATTTCTTTAAATTTTCATTTATCATCTCTTTCCCTACTTATCATGAGATAATCCTCCAAAAGCTGAGTTATTTTTGCGTTATTAGGAACAGACTCTAATTTTCCTTAACAAACGTATTGTTAATTTTATAGGTTTTTGAAGAAAAATTCGGAACCAGTAAAAGAAAAAAATAATAAATGTTCATAATGCAAGGTGATGTAAACACAATATTTCCTGATCAGCTAAATGATGCCGCACTTTAAAAGTCTTTTAATCACTTTTTTTTTGGTAAAAAAGAGAGAATGGCTTCAAGAAATGACAAAAGTCAGCTTAAAATTGGATTCGAGATTGTAGAACCGATTTTTACACGCTGTTTATTAACTAGTTCTTAACAAAAACCATATGATAAAAGTTAATTTAATATTTAAAATTAAAGATTTTTTTATCTTGACTGTTGCTTACTATCGAGAAAAATTAGAAGATAAATATAAACATCAATGCGTAGTTCTAGCTCTGCGTCCAGGAGACCCCATATCACCTATAGCCTTGACATTTTGTACAAAATTACTTCGAGCATCAGGTTTTTGCCTTTGGGGCTTTTTATTTTAAATTTCAAAGCAAATTTTTTTAATTAATTTTTTAAGCTAAAATTTTCTGGTAAATTGCATGTTAAAGGGATGGAAGATTTCTCTGACCCCATAACATTCTATGTCATTAGAAAGATATATTTTTTCTGCATCAAATAAAGCTTGTTCCGGTTCCTCTATTAATTAGAACAGCAAATATAAGGGGTTTTTTTTAGCGAAAAGTCCTACGTTCAACTCAAGTCCGTAGCTAAAGAGCAAAATATATTGCTAGGGACTACGAATTTAAAGCGACTTTTCAAACGAGCAAAACTGCTGTTTTGAAATACTCAGGAGCCCCTTAGCACCTTTATAGCTTGGCAAGTTGGTACAAGTATGTTTAGAGCCTGGAAAAAAGGTGTTCTTCAAAGCGGTTTTTTTTTTTTTTTTTAATATTATCTCGGTTATACACATTTCTATCAAGTTCTTTTTGTTTTCGGGTAGGAGCGGGATTGTGTTCTTATTATGAGCTATTTGCTTAAATTCTTTTTTTTTTACGAGATTTAGAGAGGGATTTTTATTTTGCTCGAAATGGAACTAGCAACGAGTTTTTTAATCTGATTATTTCTACTTAACGATTTAAATCGTTGCGAATCAAATAAGACTACGAAGCAAGGGCGCCCATATAGGGGGCAAGGGGGGCTCAAACCCCCTCTTAGAAATTTAAACGTCCTTGTCTTTAGTACTTTTTTCTTTGCAAAAATGTAAAAATATTTCTTCTCCAGCCATTAATGAATAAGTGATTAAAAATGTCCAATTTTAATGACCCTAATCTGTCCTGAAATTGGTTTTCATGGGGAAAATATCATGCTTAACCAAGGCTAAAATATCTGAGCCTCCCCCCCCCTTACAATTTTACATATGGGCGCCCATGCTACGAAGCTGTGTTCGGCAGTTAGTTAGTGCCAGCGAGCAGGGGAGGGGAACCCGCTAGTTTCTGGAAAAAGTCTTCTTCACACTGTTTCTAACAAATCTATATTGTAGTAGAGTTTATATTCAAAAAAAAAAAAGAAAAAAAAATGCTTACTTAAAATGTGATGTTAAATTTAAAACTTTGCAAACAAAAAAAAGTAATGCCTTGTTACTTTTTTTTAATGCAATACGTTTTAAATTAAGAAGAGTTCATGAAATTCGCATTTAATTAATAAGCATTGGATTCATTTTCGAAGCTTTCCAGCACATTATTTCCCTACTTAAATGACAACTAAGCCGATTGTGAAGAGCAAAGCACTTTTCAGCTCAGAAAATAACTTTTAGAAAAAGTTTAGTACGGAGTTAATTAAAAAGGATTTCCAATAAGAACATACGTCTGACATAATCCCGCAATGAAATTACCGGACAAACGTCTTTATTATGAAACTATTCAAATAAGATTATTGAATACTTAAGTGTTTTTTCTTGCTATTAGTACTAATCTTGTTTTCGCGCATTGAAGTGGTTTTATGTAAAAAACCTAGAGGAAATAAATATCAAAGGTTCAGTGCCAAGAAAAGGATTTAAATAATCCGTAGGCAAATATTTAATTAATTGCAATTTTGCAAAAAATAATTACAATATTACAAATTGCTAGTTTGTTCATTAAAAATAAGTGTTGATAAGTAGTCTGGTCACATAGATCAACCTAAAATCTTATTATCCTTAAGTTTAATAAAGCACTTAATTCACATAATTTATCTTTTTCGTTCATAGTTCGAAAAATTTATTAAAACACTAGTGGTACCCTCACGGCTTCGCCCGTAGTTAAAAATTAAAAGGTCATTCGGTTCGCCTGTATATTTACAAATAATGGATGACGAATTTCTCGCCAATTGGCTATGTTCATTTGCTCTAACATTCCACGTCATGATAATTTCGCAATTTACTCGTCCATCTTATAATAATTTTGCTCCTGAAAATGTTCTTAAAATTGAAATAGAAAAAGAACAAAATCGAATTTTAGAAAAATCGTTTCGAGATGCACATCCTCATGTTACAAACTAACTTTGTGCCAAATTTCATGAAAATCGGCCAAACGGTCTAGGTGCTATACGCGTCACATAGATCCAAACATACTACAGACATCCAGACATCCTCCAAACATCCAGACAAAGAGACTTTGAACTTTATTATTACTAAAGAAGATTTCATAAAAATCGGTCGAAACGGTCTAGGCGCTATGCGCGTCACAGAGATCCAGACATCCTACAGACATCCAGACAGAGAGACTTTTAGCTTTATTATTAGTAAAGATCACTGATGTAATTACTATCTCGCGTACAAAACTGACGTTTCATTACACATATAAGAAATGAAGTTGACTGAGTTCTCAACTAAAGATATTTTATGAATTACTTAAACTTTCATAGAGTTTCTGTAAACGAAATGAAATTTAAAAAAAATACAAATGCCTAAAGACTTTATTTCCACTTTTCAAAATGTCATTTTCAAACGAGCAAAAATGGATTTTACCGAAATTAATTACCAAAATCCGTATTATATTCAGAAAAGTGTTGAATAAAATAAATAAAGGCACAAAATCAAAAAAAAAAATTCATAAATCCGTGTCGGATTTCTAAAAATTTATCTTATATTTCCATGTTTTGGCACGTTATTATGTAAGTTTGTGTTATTTTGTAGCACTAGTGCATCTTTTTAACTGTCTCAAACGAAATATTACACTCCTCTTAGATAGTTTTCAAAATAAAAATGTATAGTAGGGGAATGTGGGGAAAAGTTAAATGGTGAAATATATTCTTTACTTTTAGCGAAACAGACCTAGTAATATTTTTACTACGTAGTAACACCTGTAGTCTATTCCAGTCAAGAAAACGTTACCTCTAAAAATCAAAGAATATGATAATTTGGGATATTTCGATAATTGGGAATCTGGCGCAATCGTCTTATTTTTGGTGTAAATAATTTATTTTGGTAACCCTGCTAATTTATAGCAACCCTATGTGAATATATGTTTCCGTTCTCTTGGTTTAGATTTGCAATGAAAGATACCTCTCGCGCAGGCGCTGGAGCCAAAAATTGTTGCCAATAAAGAAAGATCACCAGATTCCCAATTATCGTTATCTTCCCTCATAATTCAAGATATTTTCAAAAACTGATATGCATATTGTTATATTTTGTATTAAGTCAAAAATCATTTCTGTTATTGTATTATTGATAAAAATATTTTATTAACATTTCAAGTGTTAGTTGAAACCTACTAATATTCACTGCAATATTTTTTTGTATAAAATTTAGCTTATTTGTATATTTTAAATGCTTTGTACAGTTAGTCAAGCGCATGCAGGGCAAAGTGGATGGGTCAAGGTCTTATTCAGTCTTATTTATCAAATTACTTTCGTATTTAATTATTAATTAGTTCATTTGCATTCCTGTATTTAATAATTCCCTTTATAATTCATTCATTTATTTTTCTAAGACATTAACTTATTTATTTATTTATTTACTCGTTTAATGTTTTATTTCCTTTTCAGTTACTCGTTCATTCTTTCATTTCCTCAGTTATCTGATCTAATATACCATCTTCAACTATCGGAATAGACGCTATTTCATTAGAAAATTGTTTGTTTTTCATTGCCCCATGTAAATAAAACGCAAAATTTCCACCCTTTTTTGAAGGTTTAAATTTACTGCCAAAAAAAAAAAAAATAAGGTTTTAAAGCAAGCTTTATTTTAAAATATATTGTTCTCTTTTATGTACCCTTTTTTTTAAGAACAAATCTCCAAATTGCTCATTTTGAAAAAAGGAAGTTATCTTATTTATTTTACTTTACCCCACATTCCCCTACTACGGATTGTTGAGTGATACCTTCATTGGCAGTAAACGCAACAAGCAATAAAATTTCTGCTTTTAAGAAAGGAACTTTACTTTTACTTCTTGTTAATCCTACAGAAAATACAAAAAACTGCAAGACTCTTTTATCTTCAGGGCATTTCACTAAAAGAAAAACGAACAAAATCAACAATATTTCTTTTGAGAACACCAGTACCATTCTTAAAAGCAACATTTTGTGCAACAAATGATAACTTCAATACATTTTCTCCAATTGATGTCTCGAAAGGTTTTTATTGTCAAAGGATGAATTCTTATGCTCGAAAAACCCCATCTCTTTTCTTAAAGGTCGAGGATACTTAAATTCAGTTGAATGCAATTCCTTATCTCGTGTTTTCCGGGTTAGTTTATGGATTGCTTAGTTTTTGCACAGGGAGAATAATTGAAAATTCATGTTTTAGGAATTCCCAGACGTATAATTAAAAAAAAAAACTTAAGGAATGTTTTATAGTTACTAAAAACGTTGTAACAGATTTTATTAATAGTAAAAATACTAAAACATTTTACTTAATCTATATTAATAAAACATAGAATATATATGTATATATTTGTCTATATGTATATGTGTATGTATGTTCCCTATACGAATCCACAGTTCGGGGGGGGTCATGGCGCAGACTGCGCCATTGAAGTTTTTAGGAAGAGTTGTTTTAAGGAATATTTTTCTCGTTTTTAAGGGGGAGGTCTTTCTTTT
Source organism: Uloborus diversus (assembly GCF_026930045.1). NCBI lineage: Eukaryota > Metazoa > Arthropoda > Arachnida > Araneae > Uloboridae > Uloborus > Uloborus diversus. The sequence continues at coordinate 38,950,458 of NC_072735.1, read as the reverse complement.
GGGGGTTGTGATTTTCAGGGGGGTGCGCCCTTCATCTTAGGGAGGATGGGCACCCCTGCCACAGTTTACGTCGGATCTCGACCAAATTAGGCAGGGAGGTACTTGAGCACACGAGAAGGAACGAAGGGGGGTTTTCGAACGTCAAAAAAAAATATTGAATCGTTTGAATTTTAATTTTAGGACCCGAAAAGGGCCTTTTTTCTAATATGAGGGCAAAAAAATGCCAGTAAAAATTAGAATAAAATACCCATAGAAACCTATAATTTTTCTACATCAGATAAAATTTGTTCCAATGTTCCAAAGTTATTAGAAAGTTAATTGCAACTGTTTTTAACTTATTTCATGTTCAAATGTAGGTAAGTCTTCAATTTGAAATCCATTTTTGGACAATGCTTTTATTTAAATTTGTATCGTGAAGAAAACCATTGAAAAGAAAGTTCTGTTGCCATGTTTTTCACGAATATGAACAAATAAAATTCTGGCTTTTGTTTTGAGGTTTTCCCTGCAATCGGGGAATTTAGAAATTTTTCTTTTTGATTATTTTTTGGCAATCTCTCGGGAAATTTTACAACTTTTTTTTTTCTTTTGTTCAAGCCTGATTTTTGAACACACATAACTTTTATCTCGGAGGTAGACCGTGCAAGTTCGAACGACGTAACTAGTTAAGCAATAAAATGGAGTGAAATATATGTTCGCTACAATTAAACAAGCATCTGACTTTCAAGTTCAATTAATCTTGCTAAAGACTATTAAAAGTATCAGAAACTTGGCTAAAGAAATATTCTGGAACAAAATCAAACTCATGTATTATTTGCTTCAATGCAAAAACATTTAAAACAAATTATTCAATACTTTGAAAAGCATTCCTAGTTTGACGAACTTTTATTAAATGTTATTTGTACTTGTATTTTCTTTTTTTTTTTTTCTAAAATATGTTGATGAAATAATTTATCAGGTGCTTTTCCTTTTCGAGAAAACGTGATGTTATTTATAGACAGCAAAAAAGTAAGTTAATAGTAAAGCTAATATAAGCTGCATTTATGTTTTATAAGAGGTGCTTTTCGTTATTTTTCAATTTTTACATATTCAGATATAAAATTATGCGTTGATTAAAAATATATTGTTGTAATTATGCTCCTCAATTCACTTCTAGTAGCATTATTCTCTTAAATATCAGACAAAACAACTGAATTTAAAATGTTCCTGATAGAAAGCTCATTAACGGTTTAAATTTACTAAAAATTAACCCAAACAATCTGAAAAACTAAATATGATATTAATTCACTATCTTTTTTTTTTTTTTACATATGAAGAAAGGCAAATGTCATTGTTTGAAATCAGTTTTAAATGTTGAACAGTATTTTTGAAGTAATTTTCAGTCTCAGCTAAATAAGAGATATTGATATAATGATACAAAACCCATTTTGGTATACGGGAAAGTGAGCTCATTTAGTTCTACACTGAACTTTTTGTTAAATCTTACTTATAATATCCATTTTGATCAATTATCACTTACGTTCTCAATGCTTTACTAAAATGAACACGAAGAATTACATTTTCTTCGGAATAATTTAACCTTACCTTAACGTAAAAGACATTTCAGTAATCTGGAAAAACGATGCTGTTCCACCCTGGCCTGAACAAAAGTGCCTAAGCGCTGCCCAAGCAAGCAAAAAACCTTTTCAAGGATCAATTTTGTTGATTTTTTTACAAACTGAAGTATGATGCAGCCCAGCTATCTAAACTTTTGAAAGCTAACGCTGTAACATTTTCTAATGTTGTGTACATTAAGTAAAATATGAAGGAGTTTTGGGTTCAAGGAGTTGGAGCTAAAAACAGAAAATGTGGAAGAATTGCAATGCTTTATAAATTCTAATGGGCATGTTTTCTAAAAGAAAACTTGATGACACTATGGCTGTAAAAGCAGTAGGAGGACTGTAAACTTTGGGAAATTCCTCTAGTTTGATGAAAATTGATACGACATGCTTCTGATGTTGCAAGTAAAAGGCAATGAATCACATTGCGATGTATTGCTTATGTGCGCAATTTCTTGTCAAACCGGTAAGAGTAAGTTTTAGTCTATAGGAAAGTCCTAAATTGTGTAAAAAGAAAAGAAATATTTGAGAAAAAAAGTGCGTAGTTTTATTTGGTGATTATTTTACAAAACAACGTTTTACAATGCTTTCTGTATTATATTCTTACTACTTCTACATTAGTAAGAGTAAGTTTTAGTTCATGGAATTTCCTAATAATGTATAAGAAAACGAGCTGATGTGTGCATCACATGACTTCATTTTACTCCAATTTAATGAAATTTTCTCATTATGGGCAGTTTTAATGTGATTCAATAGTTTACTCTCTAAATATCACCAATAATGGCCAAATTGAAACCAGATTTTTAAAAAATAAATAAATAAAATAAAACAAAACAAGAAATTTTAAAAATCGGCAAGTTGGCGACAAAACTTGGCGACCAAAAGACTGGCGATATATCGCCAAGTGTCCGCCAAATTATAACACCACTTGTTTACATCGAAATTAACAAGAGAGGCAAAACGGCGAAAGACGCTTTTTGGAGCATCCGAATGCAACCAAAAAGGGAGGTGCACATTTATACCCCACTAGGAGTCTATGTACCAAATTTCAATTTTCTAGAACATTCCGTTCTTGAGTTATGCGACATATATACCCACATACGCACATACATACGTACATACAGACGTCACGAGACAACTCGTTGTTTTTTTTTCTCGGGAATCGTCAAAATGGTTATTTCGCGTGTCTGTACGTTTTTCGGCACTTATCCACTTGTGGTCGAGTCGAAAAAAAAAACTCAACATTAATTTGGGGGTGAGAAAAATGGAAATTAAGGTCGAGTTTTGAGTGAAAAAATTTTCGTGAATACAATACTTCTTTTTTTTTTTTTTTTTTTTGTAAAAGGATGTAAAAAATAAATATCTGAATTTAAAAAAATGTGCATCGTTATTTGAAGATAATTTCACACGAAAATGTTTTACTACCCTTCCTATATGATTTTCTTATTCCATACGTCCGACTGCATTTATTTAATACTCACAAAATGAATAATTTGAATCCGTTCAGACTTTAATACTGATGCTCTTGTTTTTCCGTTTAGTTGTTTAATGGCTTTTAATTTTTTGTACAATTTTCTGAAAACGTTTAGTGGTGTTCTTTTAACTAGGTAAATCCTGTTCCAAAAAAAAATCATAAAACACCATTAATAAGTGGAATTTTTTGAAATTTTTCTATATATAGGATTTTTTCTATATATGTCGTTACCCCGGAGCAACAGTAAGATATCTGCTCCCAGGAATAACACTAAAATATCTCAGTGTTGCTCTGAAGTGACGGTATATAGTGAAATAAAAATACGTACAAAGCCATTACAAACTTCTTTTAAAGAAAGTATTTTTCAACTGTCAAATTACTACTGATTCTTTTTTACAGTACTTTATTATTAAAAAAAAAAGATTTTGCGATTGTTCATTTCTAATATTACATTTCCTAAACAAGGTGGCAAAGTTCTGGGAGAGAGAGGCGACGTTTATCGTTTTGTTAACATCTTATCCAGTGCTATCGTGGTAGTGGGAAACCTAACATTTAATCGGTTCGTTTTTTTCAGTCTTAAATTGGTCTGGAGTTAATGTCTCTATGGAATTTCTGTCTGGGAAGTTAACTTATAAAGTATGTCTGATGCTTTAAAAATAACGCATAGAAATACCGCCTCTGCTCCAGTATACTAGTATAGTTAACAACTGTATGATTTACTATAGTTGTGTTTGTGTTAGTTATCTGATTAAATCTATACTTCATTGGGAAAGTTTAACAGCAGTGTCTGAAAAATTTTCGCTTTTTTTTTTTTTTTTTTTTGTCGTGTTAAGTTTTATTGAACAAGCTGATTTATTTGGTTTTCGCTAAAAATAAAGCACGAAAGGAACGTCACATTCTAGCATTTTCCTAGTGTTTGTATGGGAATCGAAAGCGGGTTCTGAAAATATCTCAAACACCCCTTTCTTTAGATACTGCGGTTTACCTGTCCACGGCTGTACACTAGCATATCTACTTATATCTATTTATCTATATATGTATTTGTATCAACCTAGTTATGTATCTATCTGTATTTACCAATCTATCTATCGTTATTTATCAATAATATATATACCTGTATTTATCAACCGAGCTATCTTCATTTTTCAATATATCTATCTGTACATATCAATTTATCTCTTGATCTATCAGCCGGCTGGGGAGGTTCCGGGTTCGAATCTTGGCTCGAGCTTGGATGTCTCCTACCCATGTCCTTCCTTTGTATGAATGTGTTGGTATGCTGTGAATGGTTGCCTACCCTATAATCGAGTCCCTATGGCATGTATGTTCTGTGGAAGTCGGACTTCAAACTATATTGCTGTACAGTTGAAAAAGTGATGAAGCGGACCCCGAAAAAGCCGGTCTAGCTGGCACACGACAACAACATCTACTATTGATATTTGTGTGTACGCTAATATAGTAAATCTATTCGTTATTTACAATACTTGTATTGCCAAGTGCATTAATATTACATACTTTCAATTAAAAAATAGTTCTTAAACTTCTTTCCATCTAATAAATAAAAACGTTTTTGTTTTATTCTTAATTTATAGTACATCATTTTAAAAGAGATTTAATATATAATCCATGTTAGTTACTCTTCGAATTTTAACCTTCGCTTTTGTGATTCGTTGTAATTCCAGTTGAAACAAACTGAAGTGATTGAAATGAATTATTTCAACAAGCGAGTGAAATTGAAACCAACATATGATAAATTCATAGAGAATATATTCATTACATTAACAGTACGCAACTACACTCACTGAGCTGTCGCTGAATATAAATCAGATTGGAATCATTGGACATACCAGATCCGTCAATAGCGCGGAAAAAATAAACAGAAACTTCATTTCAATTTCAGTCCACCCATGATAAGCAAAATAGATGTAATATTAATTAAATACTAACATTATACGGCATAAAATCATCATTGGATGTTTACTTTCAACGACAGTACTTTCTGCATTAGATTCGTAATAGTTAATGCGAGTCTGCAATTTATGCATAGCATCAAAATTCGAATTATCCTGTAAAATGGGATAAATCGGAACACTTTCAACTTTGAACATAAAAAAGGGAAATTAAAGTTCTTTTAAATTTATTTTTTGGCTAGAAATTTCGGTCTTGCTTTGTTCTTGCAATTTAAAGTAAAAACATATTTTTATCAGTTTGTATTTATATGTATGATTTTTATCGGTATTCCGATTCACTCAGCAGCAAGGGACGAATTGGTACACAAGTTAAAATCTTTTATTTTTAACTCTACAACCTATAGTAGAAATAATAGAAACAAGTAATAGGAACGGAACGGAGCTTTAAAAATATTTTTATTTCTAAATCAGATAAATGTTGAATTCGTCAAAGAATTGGATATTTTTTGATATGGAGTTTCTTTGTGATATCCTCTGGAACGAACGTTGTCCCCTACTCCGTTTCTTTATGTATCCACTTGTTGAACACCTTTTTGCAAATGTTTCCTGCACATTCGTCGTCGTTGGGGTACATGATTTTGGTCATTTTGGAGTAAATGTGCTTGGAAGTTGGGGATTTTCTAGATTTCCAAAACCTCTATAGTCTTTAGAAGTTGTAAACAATATAAACTCTTTGTCAGTCTCTTGAATAAAATGATCGGAGTTGAAATCATTGGACAATAACTTTGTGAATAATTTCAGTCATTGGTTTCTTTCTTTTTTTTTTTTTTTTTTCATTTTAACTATTTTTCTGTGAACTTTGATTTGCCATCCATACTGACACTAATGCAGCTATCACATGTCATGTAAAAGGGGAGGGGTATATCAGACCCTTTCATGCATATAAACACTAAACACATGGGTTAGCTTACTTAAAAGCCAAGGCAGGGTTTACCTCGAACTCCTCCTCTATCTTTGCATGTCTACATACACATATTTTCATACATATCGCAAAGTAATGCTATGTGGTTGAATAAACCATCTCGATGATCTACGAAAAGAATCGGTACAACAAAAATATGTGTTCTAATACATCCCGTAAATCTTAAATCCGTGATGTCATGAGAAATTCTTCACTTTTTTGACGCAGTTTGATGAATTCATAAATTCTTACACGGCAGATGGTTGTGTACAGGCCTGTGCCTAATAAAAAAATACTTTCATTAGGTTTATAGCACGAAAAGTTCTGTACCTACGTACAAAGTTTTGCTGATTATAAAAACATGACGTTTCTTCTTTCAAAATAACAAAGCAGAATTTCTCGTGATATTACCTTCCTCAAAAAAAAATTGGCAAAGAAAGATACCCAAACGTACATGAATTTCTTTGAATGATAGGGACGTTTCGTTCTGTTTCACCTCGCTGTTCCAATACACACCATTTTACGGTACAAATTATACATAGTTTTTTCTTAAATCCATATCCTTTTACCAAAAATGTTTTAATTTTTTATCTATCATTATTGAGACCATTTTAAGTGCAACAATGAAGAATATTTCATTTCTATCAAAATTAAAGACATAAGGTCGAATTAAGTTGCTGTACAAAACAGTCTGGTTGCTTTACTACACACTGGAAGCGATGAGATTTCCCATGCGAAATCACACGGCAGTAATAGTGTGAGATGATTAACTTAAATAACAGCCTAAAACACGTCTGACTAATGTACTAATGATTCAATGTTTTTTTATACGTAATCAATCAGGAATCCATTGGGTCTGGTGGGGGAAAGTGGTCAACGGGGTAAAGTTGCCATACGTCAAATAAATGGCTATAGCTAGGAAATAAATGTTCGAATGAAAGTAAAAATTTTATTTTAGAGTAGGGCAGTTAGAAACTACATTTTGAATACAAAATTTTATAACTGGCCAAATTTTATTTTGTAAAAAAAAAAGTTTTGTGTTTATATGAAATGTTTTAAAATCTAAAGAACTCTTTATCTTTCTTGGGAAATTTTGTTTGTTGGAGTTATGAACAGATTGACTGCACAGGAAGCAAGCAGATTTCGTTCTTTTTCCCCCCCTTTTTTTTCCTTCTTTTTTTTAATTTTAAAATACTGAAATATTTTTAGAAAAGCAGCACAAAGCACCATCATGCATACAGTTATTTTCTGATCTTGTTTAAAATTACAAGGAACAAGTGCCTTGGAACACAGGATTGTGCTCCTTTAGTGCATGACAGTGTGAAATGTTGTAAAAATGTACACTTGGAATATCAATGTAACTTTTTGCATCGCATATATGCCGTTTCGAATTGAAAAATTATAGTGAACTTAATATTGTCTAAAGAAATAAAAACCTTTGTGCTAAACAATAAAAGGTGATAGTACTACGTCAAGAATGAAACATTAGAAACAAAGTGTACAAACGTGTGTAGGGTTGCAAGTTACCCCTTTTTCAATGAAAAATAATTGAGCTCATAGATGAAATGACATCCGACAAAAGTCAAAAGCCCCATTCTATATTCAAATGTTATAAAACGGTCGCAATGGAGTGGTTTCCTTCCGTCAAAAGTACTATTTTTAGTTATTGAAATGGATAGAATTAGCAAAAAAAAAAAACATGGAACCAGAAAATACTTTCATTTTCCCAACAATTTTTTTTTAATTAATTAATTTTTTTAAATGTCCGATTTTTCAAACAAGGTGTGGTCTTTATGACGTCACAAATGATGCACTTTGCCTTATTTTTCTACTACGTTTCCACGTTATGATAATCAAGCAGCAAATTAAAATTGCACTCTACGCTTGCTACCAACCATATCATTGCCAATACACGTAAGTAAAGATGCGAATTAAATATTTTGGACCGTGAATGGCAACACTGAATGGCATTTTATCATTTGTGATGTCATCGGCAGAAGCGTTGAACAATAAAAGAGCACTGATTTAAATAATTTTTTAAAAATACTAAACTTAAAGAAATTATTTTTAAAATGGTCAGATTCTATGTTTTTAAGCATGCTCTTTCAGAAAAAATTACTTTTAAAATTTTAGAAACGACCCCATTTGAAAACATAATTCAAAAAGAAAACTCAGCTTCTGCAAGTTCTGTCTGTCCAAGGCTTAAACTAATACCGCCGTGACAGTTATTACTCATTAATTTATGAGCAACATGCAGCGAGCTCATCTATGATGCAACATTGCCAAGCTGTAGCCTGATTAAACCAGTCTTGTGCATCGTCGTGTTCATTAATCAAACGCATGCATCGATGATGTTTGTATCTTCGGTCTCGTGGTCATTTACATTGCATTTACATACCAGCAGAATTTAATGAAACGATTTAAATATATGCGGCTTTGTCTTCGCGGGGAGACATTCTAACGCGTTTTAACTTTAACGTTGAAGTCCTAACAGGAATTGTATCAAGGAGTGTGTTTTTCTAGCAACCAGTGTTAAAAAGCCTTGCAAATTGAAAAGTCATTCAAATGGGTTTCTAATTTTATAAAGGAATAAATATTATTCTGATATGGGAAACTATTTGCTGCGGCAATAGAAAAAATACGATTGTAGATGTTTCTATTTATTCTCTTTCATTGCAGTTTCACAGCATTGCAACTTTAACGAATTTTTGCTTACTTTACATTTGATTACATGCTCTAAACAAAATGGTATATGCGAATTTCATGTAATGAAAACTTTTCACGCAAGCGTGCTGAGCTGCAAGAAACGTAACGAAAGCATGTGGAAAGCATTTTATTGTATTTGTTATTTTTTTTTTTAATTTGGGTACAAATGAAATCCTTGTGTTGTTTTAGATGCTTGAAATGTTACATGAGAATGCAAATCTCCGACAAATTAATGAATAATCTACCAATGAAACATTGGTCGAGTCTCTTCAGAACGGATATCACATTGAATAAGAAGAGAATTATAATTCATATTTTAAATTTTGGACCTACCATTATTGTCACCTCTTGGTCTAGCTACAAAAGTAATATTCCAGACCGTTAATAAAATTTTAGGCGTTTTTTTGGTTGACTCGTAAGCCACGTTTTACATTTTTTTTTTCATTTTAACATCGTGAATTTACTAATTTTGTGACTGCTAACAAATGCAACTTGTTTTTGCACATCCCTAAGTTTTCCCAAACTGAAACTTTACTGAAGCATGAATCTGTCTAGTGCATGTGACACCATTCCAAACTAATTTTTCTCTGAAGTGCACTTTACTGAAAATATCCCATTACTATTCTTTTCATTTTCAAATTTATTTATTTACCATTAACTCGAGTTGAAACACCGTAAAAATGAGCATTCGCTTAAAGGAAAGGTGGAAAATTGTGATTAAAAGATGCTTTAAGTGAATAGTAAACAACACTTCAAAGCAAAATAAATGGAAATATTTCATAAAAACCAGTTTTTTTATCTCTCTTAACTGAAAGTACCGTTTCGTTTAAGTACCTGAAACTGGAGTTAGACATGAATCAATATTTTTGTATTGTAAAGAGAGAAAAATAATTTTTAAGACAAAAAAGAAAATATAGAAATCACATTTAAATAAAATAAAGTTAAGTATGTTATTTTCCTCTTTTTCAAAATATAAAATACTTTTTCTTCAAAATCTTAATTTTTTTGTGACTTAGAAAATTTAAAGTGCTTAAATACTTTAATAAAATGATTTTTCTGTAAAAAAATGTTAAAAGCATTCATGATTTCAGAATTTTTCTTGCTATTATTTCAAGATTTAAAAATATTTTACTAAAGGTACTTGTAAGGTTAAAAAATATTAAATCGTTTTTAATTTAGATTAACGATAATTTCATCATAATCAGTTCATGATACTAATTGCTTCGGCAAACTAAAAAAGACATCGGATTATATCAGCAAAAGACAACCGCTAACGAATCTCCTTTTTTGTTCTGCGGCAAAGGAAATTGAGCCAACATTTCTCAAAAAAGGTTGAAAACTATCTTTTTGCAGCTGTGTTTACTCAGTCAAAACTAAAGAAAAGATGAAGAAGATTTGTTTAAAGATAAAAAGATAATTCAATTTAACTTCTAATTATTTAGCGAGATATCTAGAGAATTTTTCAATATAAGTAAAATAACTCTAAACATATCTTCTTCTTCTTTAAACTTTTCAAAGCGAAAATGGAGATTTATTTTCTCAGCTAGACTTTGTTCAGTGAAATATTGGCATCTCTTGAGTTGATGAAATTATCAATAAAAACACAAATGTCTTCATGAAATGTATTTATTTAGTTCTGAAAACACAGATTTAATTCTGTACCTCAGCGTCAGACTGACGTAAGTCCGAAAATTGCGATTTTCATTTTAATGTGCAATGCGGTGGTTTCCTTCAGTCAAAAGTACTACTTTTAGTCACTGAAATAGATAGAATGAGCAAAAAAAAAAAAAAACATAAACCCAGAAAATACTTTCATTTTCCCGATAGTTTTTTTTTTTTTAATTAATTTTTTTTCAATGTCCGATTTTTCAAACAAGGCGTGGTCTATATGACGTCACAAATGATGCACTATGGTGCATCTTTCTTTCGCATTTCCACGCTGTGATAATCAAGCAGCGAATTAAAATTGCGCTCTATGCTTGCAAATCAACCATATCGTTGCCAAAAACGTGAGTAAAGATGCGAATTGAATATTTTGGACCGTGAATGGCAACGCTGAATAGCATTTCATCATTTGTGATGTCTTCGGCAGAAGCGTAAAAGGATGAAAGAGAACTAAGAGAACCGATTTAAGTAATTTCTTTTAAATATTAAACTTAAAGAAATCATTTAAAAAATGGTCATGCTCTTTCCGAAAAAAATACTTTCAAAATTTTGGAAACGACCACATTTATGTAAAATCATATTCTGCATCAAGCCATGTGAACGCTAACCTCAAAAAAAGTATTTGTAATAATTTTTCAGTGTTAGAAGAGCGTGAGTCCAATCTTTGTTGCCCAGCCTCCTGTAAAGTAGCGATTATGAAAGTGATTACGTTACTCTAGCTCAGAGGTACAGAATTAATATTAGTTTTTTTCTTCCTTCCTGACCGCTATGTACCACTTAATTTCAATCATGTAGGAGCAAAAAGTAATCAAAAAAATTCAATACATTCGGCAATTGAGCATAAAATTAACAAGATACCACTTATATACATCACACCGCAAATATATATCATTAAAATCTAAACTAAATCTTTAAGCAAACAACGTAGAAGTCCGATAGATTTATTCTTGAAAATCGTTTAAACATATAATATCCTACTAGTGGCAACGCTGTTGGCTAAACGTTACATTAAGCTGTGAGTTACCAGAGTCTTCTAAACCAGAGCTAGGGGAAAACTGCAAGCATATAGCAACACCCCGATTCTAACAACTAGAGACTGCAGTTTCATGCCTGTCATTTAAAAATATGTAAAATAGGCCACCAAGTACCGAAAAAGCCGTTAACTAACGTTAAAAGCTTGATTAAAAAAATAAGCCAATTAAATTAAAAAAAAAAAAACAATGGAAGCAAAATGTTAAGTTAACCGCTGATACATGGAGTCTCAGAAAACGAGGAGTAACAGTGAGGACGACGCAAAGGTTAATTTTCCACTTTCGGTTACGTAGAGAAAATAAAAAAGTCGTCAAGTCAAGTGACGCACCAGCAAGGGAAAAGTATCGAGAATTTTGCTGTTAAATATAAAGAAAGGTGATATTTTATTAGCTCCTGTGGTCTAAAATTGCATAAAAATATGTGCGGAACATGTACAAGAACAAAATACTTACTGCATTAGAGTGAACAAGAGCTCGTTAGAAACCAGGGGAAAAAAACTCTTTTACAGCGATTCATTTTGCAAAAATCTTCAGCTTTAACCTGATTGAATAGATTTCTCGGTAAATGTTGCCAATAGTGCCAAATTGAACCCAGATTCGGAAATAATTTTTGTCGCCAAACATTTCGACAAAGCAATAGATCGCCACGTTTGCCTTCAAATTAGCATAGATTTGCCCCCAAAACGTGTAAGATACTCCTTTTGAAACATTCGAATGAAACCAGAACAGGAGGTGCGCAATTAGAACCCACTCAGGATCTATATACAGGGTGATTAAAGTTCCTCTTTCAAAGCGCTGTAAAAATAAAACCACAGGTCAGAATGACGTCAAATTTGAACGGAATATTATCGAAGACGGGGGAAAACGTATGGCAGAAGAAAAATAAATAGTTGGAATTTTTAGTAATAGATGGCGCTGTAAGCATCATAATTTAATTAAATCGGTTTTTAATTGTCCTGAGGCCAAAAACCGTAGAAAAAGCATCAGTAAAAATCAAATCGGCAAAGTTTGCAATCGAAGCATTGAACACAACAGCTTTCAGATAGCCTCGCAGCCAGAAGTCATACGGGTTAAGATCAGGTGATCGGGACGGCCAAGCTGTAGGGAAATGGCAACTTCAATTAGTCGTGCGCATGACAGGTATTTTGATTTACATATTTTGACACCTGCAGAGCCATCTATTGCTAAAAATTCCAACTATTTATTTTTCTTCTGCCATTCGTTTTCCCCCTTCTCCGATAATATTCCGTTGAAGTTTGACTTCATTCTGACCAGTGGCTTTATTTTTACAGCGTTTTGAAAGTGGAATTTTAATTATAATCACCCTGTATATAAAATTTCAACCTTCTACGGTACACCGTTTTTGAGTTATGCGAGATAATTATATCTGTTTATAAATACATACGTACGCACATACATACATACATTGCAAATACAGACATACATGCGCACTAACAGACCTCAAGAGAAAATTCGTGATAATTAACTCGGGGACCGTCAAAATGGACTTTTTGGGGGTTCATACGTTCTTAGGTACATATACACGTGCGGACGGGGCGAGAAAACAATTTAACTTTTATTCGAGGGTGAGCAAAAAGAAAATTTAGGCCGATATTTAAATGAAAATAATTTTTCGATTACAGTACCTCCTTTACTGTGTAAAAGGAAGTTAAAACATAGTAAAGAATGAAATAATATTTTTTCAAGAAGTTTGGAAATATATTATTTAGGCCTTTTTTGTTTTCAAATTTAAAAAAGTAAAGAATGAAATAATATTTTTTTTTAAATAGAGAAAGGAGTAAAAACAAAATACCTTAAGTTTAAATTTTTCTGATAAGAAGCAGAGTAAAGAAAAAAATAACAGAAATAAGGAAATATATTAGTGAAGCTTAAATTTTTATCACAAAAACAGAGAAAAAAAATTAAATAATAATTTTCAAAAAGTGTGTAATATTACTTAAGCTTAAATTTTTCTAATGAAAAACGTAAAGAATCAAATAATAATTTTCGAGAAGTGTTCGACAAAAAAAGTTTAGTACTGCTTTGGTCTCAGATGAGTGACCAGCACTCTATAAAACTTCCATTCAAAAGAAAAAAAACTTAAGGTGCTGCAATTTCTTCAAGTTGTTTCATTTCAAAAGCACTAGATTTTTTTCTTGTATCGTTATTTACTTTTTTTTCTCTAGTTTCATTTTGTGAGAATGTTTTGAAAGAAATTTCTAGATTGGTTTCAATTTTTAAGACAGTTTCTTGCTCGACTCTACAGAAAAACTATGTTGTTTATTTGGAAGAAAGGAAGTTGTATCATTTCATTCATATCCAGTAAATTTTTAAAACCCACATATTTGAAGAAAAGTGTTAGTTCTTTTGAAACAATATTTTTCTGGCTAATTTTATGACATTTCAAATCTGTTTTACAACGACGAAAATATCACTGTAATTGAAGTTCTCCGAACTAAATATTCGATAATGCTTTTTCAAAATATGATGTAATGTTTACATTATATTTCGAAAACGCACTAGCTTTCTTGAAAAATAGTTTTGTCTGATTCTATTACGGTTTAGGTAAATTAAACAATGAATAATAACACTATAAAACATTCACAAAAATATTATTTCTGTTATACTTCAGGAAAGTATTAGGTTTTCCGAAAAATTTATATGTAACCAAATAAAACTGTAAACTAAACTGTTTGACCGAGACGATGTATAATGCATTCTCTAAACTAATACTTACAAATTTAGATATGTCTTACTATACAAAAGAAGCCTATGGATTAATCTTTTACACAAGCATTCAATAGTTAAACAATTTTTTATTTATTTGTTCAGTGATTCGTAACTTATGTTTTTCAAGTTTAAGATATTTTAAAACTCGGATTGATATTACAATAGTACTTAAATGTAACAAATTGAAAAAATTAACGGTAATTTTAATGGTTCAAAAGTAAATATAATATTCCTTATCGATAATATCGTTTGCTGCATTCTCTCAAGTTTAATTTCAATTACGTTTCATAAAAACATGTTAAATTTATATTTTACGTTAAATATTTAAAATTTCGGAATTCTAAAAATATCATTATAAATCTAACTTGCATTTGCATTACGTTCCAAAATGCTTTTATTGGAGAAAAATTTAAAACTTCGAGATGCAATTCCTGCATAACAACGTTTAACAATGATTACAACTATCGTAGGCAGAGTTCTGATTGTCTTTGACAACTACGCTTACAGATTAACAATTTATCTTAAAACCCATTAAGCGCCAAGTCTCCTATTTTGGGAATTTTTGATTATGATTTTTTTCATCATCAAGCAATTAAGATATCATTTTGAAATTATTTTAAATTTAATGATGGAATACCTAACTTAATTGGTAATATTTTCCAAAAAGTCTGAAATGTATTTAAAAAAAAAAAATTCTTTAAAGAAAATTTTTGAAAAAAAAATTCTCGTTTTTGCATTACATGGAGAAAAAAATCCCTAAAAAGTATTAATACGAATGCAGAAAATTAGAAACATAGAATATAAAGCTCAGTAGAACTTTTTTCCAATCACAATAAACAGAGATCAAGAAAAATAGTTTAAAGGACTTTTGCCGGAGTTTATTTACTGAAGTCCCAAAATGGGAGACTTGGCGTGTTCTGATTAGCAGAGGAAGTCATAGCTACTAGAAATGGTCCTCACCCATTTTGATGAATGAACTCTCCCCTCTGTATTTTTTCCTGTTTAAGCCACAGCCTCCTTTGTATTTTCTCATTGTAAACACTCTTTTGTTGTTCAAGGTCAAGAGCAAGTGTTTTCTTTAAAACAAGTGACATTCCATTAGTTTAGAAGAAAGTTCTGGAAAAACAGGAGCGCCAATCCTCCCTAAGAAGGATTACATATCTCTGAATTTATACAGAACACGGAAGAGATTCCCCTAAAATGATATCAAAGATTGCTTTAAAATTATCCCCCTACCCCTAAAAATGTCAGTAGCTCAGTTAATGCCATGCACCCCTGGCCCGTGAGGGCATCCCTGAAATAAATACAATAAAGTCTGGATCATGGGACTTCAGTAACGGAGGTTGGATTTCAATAAAGAAATTTTAATAGAAAATTTTAAATTTTTTTGCATTTGTTCTTTGCCACAAGCTTCAAACAATATGGAAATAATGTATTTTAGCGTATTACAAGAAGATGACTGCAGTATCACTTGTTTGTGAACCACAAGATTCAGCTCGGATAGTTGAGAAAAAAAAATAATCGAAATTGCATAGATCACAGATAATGCGATAACTGTCTCAAATTGTATTTTTACAATTTATTGTAATTTTTTGGATAAAATCGGTGAAACTAGAACCATTGCTATTTCCTCAACTTGAAGCATGCAGGCCATTAATCTCTGAAACCATCATGATAATGTAAATCATTTCATCAAACGTGCTCTTAAGTAACCGAAACGTGTACTGTGAAAAAACCCTCGCCTATGATGAAACAAATACACTGTTAGGCAGCCCAAACATACCTTAGTTCCGTTTTATACGAGTCTAGTGCTTCGGGTCATTGTCATTTACCGTTACTCGATCCTCTAGATGGTTACTTAAAGAGACCTACTACTTCTCTTTTTGTATATGGAAAACCTAAGGCTTTTCGCTAAAAAATATTAAATTGTGTGAGAAAAGTTCCGTTTTGTACTTAAATGTATAAGAGAAAGGAATGAAAACCAGGCCCGGATCAGGGTAACCACAGAGCGGGTAGGGGGGGAGGCACGTCTCTAAAGGACCCAACTGCTCAAGAATTTGAAAAAAAAAAATTAAAATGACTAGCACTAAGACTTATTAACGTTGCAAATATACACTGCTTGCCTCTGGAGCTGGCTTCCACATATTTTGTTGCACGAAGGTTCAAAATTTATAGATCCGGGCCTCATGAAAACTTACAAGTTCTATATTTTAAAGCTTGAATATGTTAAATACGTACTTTCAGTACCAGTAACTAACTTTATTAATTACATAAAGATACTTTTAGATTTTCTAGCTGGATTTAATCAGATGATATTGAAATATCAAAATAGTGGCAGGGATTTGTAGGTTAACCCCATTAAACGCCAAGTCTCCCATTTTGGGACCATACCATATATCCTAACCTAATAAATATTTTTTCAAAATTTCAGCTACATATGAGTAGATGCGTGCATTGAACCTCAAAACATATGAAAACGTAAGTATTTTCAATGTGGTTCATGTAGTGCGGTTTAATGGGTTTCTCCTTTATTTCTCTGGATTTCAAAATTGTGAGATTCAAGTGCTAGCAAGCGACCTTAAAACTATCCAAATTGGCAAAAATATCCTGTATGATGCAATGCCTTCTTTCCTTTATATCTCCTAACGAAAAAAATAATCATCTTTCTTAACATTTTTACAAAATTTCAGAATGCAAAATTCTGTTTTCGCAGAGACACAACGCGTAACGATACGATGAATATCTTCTAACATTTAAAACAAATCCGCCTGCCTTTTGTTTATCACTAAATCCATTTTAAATATCTGTTCCTTTATGAAGTACTAGCAGTACCCACACAGCGATGCTCGTGCTAAGAATTTAATGAAAGTCTGTTGAATAAAAAAAATTGGCCCCCCCTCCCCCTCTTAAGTGCAATGATCATTTTTCTTTGTATAAAATGCGTACACACCATTTCAAAAAAAAAAAAAAACTATTAAAATTTCTTTGGAATTTTTAACTTTTCGTCGAATCATTAAATTAGATTTACAGTTGCTTTAAAACTCTATTTAGCGAGTGAAACAGCTTTTCCTGCAATTTAAAATATTTCGCCAAATAAACAAAAAAAGACATCAAATAATATCTTTCAAATGCAAAACTAGTTCTGCAATTCTATTGTGTATCGCCAAACTCGCCCAGCAACCATGCTATCATAATCCATCCGTCTAACGGAAAAAAAGCATCCAGTGGAACATTCAAAAATCATCGTTAGAAAAAAAGAAGAAAATGTCGTACATTTCACTCGGATAAAAACAAATCAAAGGTTACTTTTCTTTTAAAACAAATCGCCAAAACAAATTACATTTACGGTTGCTTTAAAACAATAATACTAGACTGTACTGCTCAGCGCCTAACGCGCCAAGCGACCACGCTACCGGAACCCAGCGCTTTTGCGAGTGAAGCGGATGTTTTTTCTTTGGCAATAATAAATGTTTTGCCAAACAAACAAAAAACTAGAAAGTCTCATTAACAGTAGTTTTCAAATATTTATACAGTAAGAGCTAGTGATGGGCATAATCGAGATCTTTTGATAATCGAGATCTCGGGAATCGAGTACTTCTGATAATCGAGTGATTGATAATCGAGATCTTTTTAAGTCGATCACTCGAGTGATTGATAATCGAGATCTTTTTGAGTCGATCACTCGAGTGATTGATAATCGAGATCTTTTGAAATCGAGAACTCGAGCGATTGACTTCTCGAGATCTTCCGAATCGAGTACTCGAGCGATTGACTTCTCGAGATCTTCCGAATCGAGTACTCGAGCGATTGACTTCTCGAGATCTTTGAAATCGAGTACTCGAGCGATTGACTTCTCGAGATCTTTTGACTCGAGTACTCGAGCGATTGACTTCTCGAGATCTTTTGAATCGAGATCTCGAGATGTTTTAAATCGAGATCTCGAGATGTTTCAAATCGAGATCTCGAGACGTTTGAATCGAGTACTCGAGTAGTTCATTTTCTGAGCTTTTCCAAAATTGAGTTGACTGCTACGGGGGTGCCCACTAAAAGGGGGAGGGGCATGGCGCAGCCTGTGCAACTAAAATTTTTAGAGCAGGTTTTTTGAGAGGGTTTTTTTAATCTCATTTTCGAAAGGGGGGAGGGGGTTCATGGCGCAGCCTGCGAAACCGAAATTTTTAGAAGCGGTTTTTTTAGAGTTTTTTTTTAATCTCATTTCGGGAGGGGGGGGGGGGAGAGCTCTTTCTAGACGGATGCTCCGTAACATTTGAGATGGTGCGCCATCGCCCTGCGAAAGGGGGGAGGTGGACTCCCTTGACTTCAGTTGAATTCCTGAGTTGTTTTGGCAGGGGTGCGCTCGAGATAGGAATGTGACATTTAGCCTACCATTTAGGGGTATAATAAGGGGTGAACCCTCCTGGCTTTTAGAAGTTTTAGGTTAAGATGGGGGGGGGGGGTATTGACGATCCCCTTTTAGAAGGGGAATCAATACCACTCCCCCCAAATTCCATGAAAAATTCTAGTTTTTACATTTAAGTGGGTCTAGTTTTTTGTTTTTCGATAAAATTAGCAGATACACCTTTTGTCTCCTTACCCTCCGGTAAAGTTTGAAATGCAAGCTTGTTTTAGAGGGTCGATTCGATAGATTTTAGTCTTCATTTTGGGGTCGCATTCCTTGGGGGATGCAGGTTCAACTAGATTCCCTGTTAGCTTGTCAGAAACTAGGAGCTCGGCATTTGGGCGACTGAGTGATTTATTCGAACGGTTATGCATTTAAACTAATGATTTTCAGTTATCACGTGATTATTTCGAATGGTTTCGGACTCTGAAACACGAAGTTAATAATGTAAACAAGTAGGGGAATATTAAAATGTCAGTAATCCAACGTTATTAAGCACAAAACTTGCAAATGATTGCAGACACGTGTTTCGGTGTTACAAGGAACACCTTTTTCAATGCAAAGAAGTGTGAGCTTTTGGATGAAAAGTCATCCGAGAAAAGCAACACGGTGGAACAGGAGGTAGTATAAATATCAAAAAATAGAAATTAAACAAAACAAAAAAGATAAAATGACACATGGAGACAAAATTTATTATATAATTCCATCAGGAAAAAACCGTTAAGTAATAAATTTTAAAAGAAAACCCATAAACAATGCAAAAAGTCCAAAAATGAAACCACTCTGAATAAATTAGCAATAAATTTACCAGCGGGAAAAACTATGTATGGAAGCAATGTATCAAATGGAGAAATGCAGAAAAAACAGAGTGAAGGATAAACATATTGGAATTAGTTAATCACAAAACGAAATAAGAAAGCAAAAAAAGAAAAAATAAAAGTAAGAAATGTACGACGTTTACATAAAAATAATAGAAAATCTAAACCAATTTTAACAAAGGAGTCCACACAGAGGAAAAATAGGGAATTGTAGTAAGATCGTTAACTAAATTAGAACGGTTCCTCAGGATGTGAAAAGATTCCCAAAAATCAAGATCCAACGAATTGGGGCATTTTTGGATAATTTGATAAGAGTTAAAATCAAAAGAGTGATTCGATTCCCAACAGTGTTGAGCAATACTGGATTTATTCAGCTGTTGTTTTCTCACATAGCTTTGATGTTCTTTTAACCGAAATTTCAAAGAACGGCGGGTCTGTCCGATGTATCCGAGTCCGCAATTGCAAACAATTTTATAGATCCCACAGCAATTAAGAGGGTGAATAGAATCTTTAAGAGAAGAGAAAGAAAGTTTATTAATAGGAGAAAATACCACTTGGAATTGGAATCGCTTCAGAATCTTAGCAACCTGAAAACTGATACCAGGGAAGAAAGGCAGAACAACTAAATTCTTAGTGTTAAAAGTTCTATTAAGAACAACATTTTGAGATTTTTTGCAAAGTTTTTTATAAAAGGAATCAACTAAGGTGGGCGGATAGTCTCTATCAACAGCCACAGCTCTTATATAGTTAAGTTCCGCATTAAGAAGCTCAGGTGAAGAACAAATATTCATTGCACGATAAACATATGTGTTGAAAGCTGAATATTTTTGATTAGGAGGGTGAGACGATAATCTATGTGGGGGTAAGGAAACAGCAAAAGGTTTACGATAAACCGTAGTTTCAAAACCGGACTCAGTTCGAGAAACGAGAACATCCAGAAATGGAAGGCAATTATTCTGTTCTTTTTCACAAGAGAATTGAATATGAGGATCAATGGAATTTAAAATGGATAAAGCATCATCAATGCTTAGTTGACCGTGGTTCATAAGAACAAAACAGTCATCAACATAGCGAACATAGAATTGAAACTGTAGTTTCTGAAACAACTTGACCTCAAAGTAATGCATGTAAATATCACTAAGGATGGGGCTAAGTGGGTTTCCCATTGCCAAACCATCCAACATAGTATAAAATTTACCATTAAAAACAAAGGAACTTTGCCTTAGACAATTATGAGTAAGGAAAACTAAATCCTCAATTTCCTTAGAGGTAAAATGAAATTCAGACAGTCTACTCTGAAGGCATAACAATGAACCCTCGACCGGAACGTTCGTAAATAATGAGTTCACATCAAAAGAAACCATAAAAGAATTATTTGGAACGCAATTCTGAATTTTTTTGACAAACTCGATAGAGTTTTTTACAGTGAATACATTATTACTCATAAGAGGAGAAAACACAGAGACTAAATATTTTGCAAGTTTATAAGAAGCCGTACCAATATTGGAAACAATCGGTCTGAAAGGAATGCCAGTTTTATGTACCTTGGGTAAAGCATAAAATCTAGCGCAATTAGCAATAGAAGGAATAACAGAGCGTTTAACATTTATTGGAATAGACTGAACAGGCTTGACAGCCGAAGAAATAGTCTTTAACTCATTTTCACTAGGATCTTTAGAAATCTCTAAGTATGGACCAGAAGAAATCAAATCATTAGTTTTGTCAACATAAGATGATTTGTCAAGAACAACAATTTGACCACCCTTGTCAGCTTTAGTAACAACAATATCTGAATTAGAAGTTAAATTCTTTACAGTACGCCGAACAGTATTAGTAAAGACGGGATTGGAAATTCTAGAATTAAAGTCCACATTAGAAGCAATAAGATGCCTAACGCAATCTTTTTGATTGGATGATAAGGCACTAAATTTAAAAGCTTTCTCAATAGGAGCAATAAGCTTAGAAAAAGAAGGTTTGCTGGCCAGAGCAAAGTTATCATTGCATTTTAGAGCATTAATTTGAGAACTATTTAAAGGAACACTTGAAATATTAACGACAACATTTTTATTTACCACTGGTAAATTTTCCGAAGGAACAACTTTCGAATTTCTACAAAGTTTAGCTAATTTCTTTTTCAAAACAACTTGATGATTCTCCGTAGAACGAAGGGTTCTAGACCAAGAAGTTCTATCAACATAATCAAAATCAGAAATAGAATTTGAAATAGAGAGATGCAAATCATAGAGCTCACGTTCAATAAACGAGAGGCGTTTCCTAGTTTCTTGGATCGAAGCTCTAAGTAGAGCCAATTTCGACCGAAAAATAACTTTATCAATTTTTACAGAACGTGGTAAGTTACATTTCAAAGAAATAAAATTCGGAATAACTTTTCTGCGCCTACATTCTTGAAGAAATTTTAAGTGGTTCAAAAAGCGAAACTTCTTAATACGAAGATTGCAAAACCTATTGATTTGAGACATTCCAAAAACAAAATAACAAAGTACATAAGAACAAATTATTATCAAAAATACAATTCAAATTAAAACAGTAACAAGGCAAAAATGAAGCAAAATTCAAAACTACCAAATACAACAAATACAACCAAAATTCAAGGTTTAACTCTTATCAAATTATCCAAAAATGCCCCAATTCGTTGGATCTTGATTTTTGGGAATCTTTTCACATCCTGAGGAACCGTTCTAATTTAGTTAACGATCTTACTACAATTCCCTATTTTTCCTCTGTGTGGACTCCTTTGTTAAAATTGGTTTAGATTTTCTATTATTTTTATGTAAACGTCGTACATTTCTTACTTTTATTTTTTCTTTTTTTGCTTTCTTATTTCGTTTTGTGATTAACTAATTCCAATATGTTTATCCTTCACTCTGTTTTTTCTGCATTTCTCCATTTGATACATTGCTTCCATACATAGTTTTTCCCGCTGGTAAATTTATTGCTAATTTATTCAGAGTGGTTTCATTTTTGGACTTTTTGCATTGTTTATGGGTTTTCTTTTAAAATTTATTACTTAACGGTTTTTTCCTGATGGAATTATATAATAAATTTTGTCTCCATGTGTCATTTTATCTTTTTTGTTTTGTTTAATTTCTATTTTTTGATATTTATACTACCTCCTGTTCCACCGTGTTGCTTTTCTCGGATGACTTTTCATCCAAAAGCTCACACTTCTTTGCATTGAAAAAGGTGTTCCTTGTAACACCGAAACACGTGTCTGCAATCATTTGCAAGTTTTGTGCTTAATAACGTTGGATTACTGACATTTTAATTTTTCAGCACAAAGGTATTTATTCTTCATTTAGTTGGCTTAAACGGGCCGTACGTTTGCATTCTACTTTCTTTTTTCTTTCTTCTTGCCTTGAATTTTGGTTGTATTTGTTGTATTTGGTAGTTTTGAATTTTGCTTCATTTTTGCCTTGTTACTGTTTTAATTTGAATTGTATTTTTGATAATAATTTGTTCTTATGTACTTTGTTATTTTGTTTTTGGAATGTCTCAAATCAATAGGTTTTGCAATCTTCGTATTAAGAAGTTTCGCTTTTTGAACCACTTAAAATTTCTTCAAGAATGTAGGCGCAGAAAAGTTATTCCGAATTTTATTTCTTTGAAATGTAACTTACCACGTTCTGTAAAAATTGATAAAGTTATTTTTCGGTCGAAATTGGCTCTACTTAGAGCTTCGATCCAAGAAACTAGGAAACGCCTCTCGTTTATTGAACGTGAGCTCTATGATTTGCATCTCTCTATTTCAAATTCTATTTCTGATTTTGATTATGTTGATAGAACTTCTTGGTCTAGAACCCTTCGTTCTACGGAGAATCATCAAGTTGTTTTGAAAAAGAAATTAGCTAAACTTTGTAGAAATTCGAAAGTTGTTCCTTCGGAAAATTTACCAGTGGTAAATAAAAATGTTGTCGTTAATATTTCAAGTGTTCCTTTAAATAGTTCTCAAATTAATGCTCTAAAATGCAATGATAACTTTGCTCTGTCCAGCAAACCTTCTTTTTCTAAGCTTATTGCTCCTATTGAGAAAGCTTTTAAATTTAGTGCCTTATCATCCAATCAAAAAGATTGCGTTAGGCATCTTATTGCTTCTAATGTGGACTTTAATTCTAGAATTTCCAATCCCGTCTTTACTAATACTGTTCGGCGTACTGTAAAGAATTTAACTTCTAATTCAGATATTGTTGTTACTAAAGCTGACAAGGGTGGTCAAATTGTTGTTCTTGACAAATCATCTTATGTTGACAAAACTAATGATTTGATTTCTTCTGGTCCATACTTAGAGATTTCTAAAGATCCTAGTGAAAATGAGTTAAAGACTATTTCTTCGGCTGTCAAGTCTGTTCAGTCTATTCCAATAAATGTTAAACGCTCTGTTATTCCTTCTATTGCTAATTGCGCTAGATTTTATGCTTTACCCAAGGTACATAAAGCTGGCATTCCTTTCAGACCGATTGTTTCCAATATTGGTACGGCTTCTTATAAACTTGCAAAATATTTAGTCTCTGTGTTTTCTCCTCTTATGAGTAATAATGTATTCACTGTAAAAAACTCTATCGAGTTTGTCAAAAAAATTCAGAATTGCGTTCCAAATAATTCTTTTATGGTTTCTTTTGATGTGAACTCATTATTTACGAACGTTCCGGTCGAGGGTTCATTGTTATGCCTTCAGAGTAGACTGTCTGAATTTCATTTTACCTCTAAGGAAATTGAGGATTTAGTTTTCCTTACTCATAATTGTCTAAGGCAAAGTTCCTTTGTTTTTAATGGTAAATTTTATACTATGTTGGATGGTTTGGCAATGGGAAACCCACTTAGCCCCATCCTTAGTGATATTTACATGCATTACTTTGAGGTCAAGTTGTTTCAGAAACTACAGTTTCAATTCTATGTTCGCTATGTTGATGACTGTTTTGTTCTTATGAACCACGGTCAACTAAGCATTGATGATGCTTTATCCATTTTAAATTCCATTGATCCTCATATTCAATTCTCTTGTGAAAAAGAACAGAATAATTGCCTTCCATTTCTGGATGTTCTCGTTTCTCGAACTGAGTCCGGTTTTGAAACTACGGTTTATCGTAAACCTTTTGCTGTTTCCTTACCCCCACATAGATTATCGTCTCACCCTCCTAATCAAAAATATTCAGCTTTCAACACATATGTTTATCGTGCAATGAATATTTGTTCTTCACCTGAGCTTCTTAATGCGGAACTTAACTATATAAGAGCTGTGGCTGTTGATAGAGACTATCCGCCCACCTTAGTTGATTCCATTTATAAAAAACTTTGCAAAAAATCTCAAAATGTTGTTCTTAATAGAACTTTTAACACTAAGAATTTAGTTGTTCTGCCTTTCTTCCCTGGTATCAGTTTTCAGGTTGCTAAGATTCTGAAGCGATTCCAATTCCAAGTGGTATTTTCTCCTATTAATAAACTTTCTTTCTCTTCTCTTAAAGATTCTATTCACCCTCTTAATTGCTGTGGGATCTATAAAATTGTTTGCAATTGCGGACTCGGATACATCGGACAGACCCGCCGTTCTTTGAAATTTCGGTTAAAAGAACATCAAAGCTATGTGAGAAAACAACAGCTGAATAAATCCAGTATTGCTCAACACTGTTGGGAATCGAATCACTCTTTTGATTTTAACTCTTATCAAATTATCCAAAAATGCCCCAATTCATTGGATCTTGATTTTTGGGAATCTTTTCACATCCTGAGGAACCGTTCTAATTTAGTTAACGATCTTACTACAATTCCCTATTTTTCCTCTGTGTGGACTCCTTTGTTAAAATTGGTTTAGATTTTCTATTATTTTTATGTAAACGTCGTACATTTCTTACTTTTATTTTTTCTTTTTTTACTTTCTTATTTCGTTTTGTGATTAACTAATTCCAATATGTTTATCCTTCACTCTGTTTTTTCTGCATTTCTCCATTTGATACATTGCTTCCATACATAGTTTTTCCCGCTGGTAAATTTATTGCTAATTTATTCAGAGTGGTTTCATTTTTGGACTTTTTGCATTGTTTATGGGTTTTCTTTTAAAATTTATTACTTAACGGTTTTTTCCTGATGGAATTATATAATAAATTTTGTCTCCATGTGTCATTTTATCTTTTTTGTTTTGTTTAATTTCTATTTTTTGATATTTATACTACCTCCTGTTCCACCGTGTTGCTTTTCTCGGATGACTTTTCATCCAAAAGCTCACACTTCTTTGCATTGAAAAAGGTGTTCCTTGTAACACCGAAACACGTGTCTGCAATCATTTGCAAGTTTTGTGCTTAATAACGTTGGATTACTGACATTTTAATTTTTCAGCACAAAGGTATTTATTCTTCAAGTAGGGGAATAGTTGCTCTGCGCAAAAGTACTCATTCTTTCCTAGTTTATAGCTTTGCTTTTTTTTTTTTTTTTTTTTGATGTTCTTGTTGAGAGTAGTTGAGTATATTTATCTGATTAATACATGAGGAGGGAGGGTAAAATATTTCTGATTGCGTTTTCCAGAGGATTGGGATTCCCGGCGCATTGAAAAGTGTACAAGTGTGGCTTGAAGTGCATTGAACTTCATGATTATTTTTTTTTCTCTCTTGATCCGCTCTTTTTTATTTTTCTTTTTCATTCGTCGACTTTAGGAATATGCAGTAACAAATATGCGAGTGTTGGGAGTGAAGTTGAAATGTTTCTGAGTGCATTAAAGAGAAATATTGAAGTTTGTCGTGTGGGATTAATTTTAGCTTCCACTCTTCGGCCCAATTTTTAAATAAAAATTACATTTTATACAGATTGTTTTTTTTTTTTTTTTTTTGAAATTCCATACGCAAGATATTTGACTTCTTGTGTGCGTAGCATTTATTTTCGTGTGGTTAGTTAAGTACTTTGCTTGTTTTACTCGCTTCTGTTTATGTCATATTCCTTATAGTTTCGTAAATGTTGATTAGTATATTATTTACTCAACTTAAAAATTTTCAGTTAATTAATGTGCTGATTTTATGGGTTTTTTTTTTTTTTTTTGGTAAAGTTGAGGCAAAACTGCTGAAAATGCTTAGGCTCGCAACGGTCCATTTCGGAACTTAAGGTTCCGTAGCTACGTTTCATTTTCCGTGCGCTGGTCCTCAAATAGGTTAAAATTGATTGTCATGTTTCTTTAAAAAGCTAATTACGTATTCGGTTTTCAAATCATCCGAGATGCTGGATAACCGAGTATTCCACAACAAACAATATATTATACAAGAGAGAGCGCGGGGGAGGGGGGTAAATGGCGCAGACCGCGCCATTGAAGTTTTGAAGAGGAGAGGGTGACTAAAGCGGGCTTTAATTTATTTTAGGGGGTTCAACGTCGCATTTGAGGGATGAGTGTCATCGTCATGGGGGGGGGGGGGCACCACTGAATTATAAACATCTTGCGTTTAAACATTTCATAAATGTTTTAACATGGCTGTCACAGCGTTAACAATCGCTTTAAAACGTTTACTCAACGAAGTGTGCTCTCTGAGTAACCCCATTAGAAAAAAAGCAGAAGCAAATATTTGATTCAATAACTTTATAGAATGACAGGGGTGTCCGTCCGTCCCCTGTGCGAGCTTTTTATGACAATCCCCCCTCCCCCAAGAAACGATAATCCGAAAAAGGGCTAAGACTACATTAAATTTTCAATTACACGATTTGTACCATACCGGTCAAGGGCGCCCATATGCAAAATTTTAAGGGGGGGGGCTCAGATATTTTCCCCATGGTTTAATAGGATATTTTCCCCATAGAAAGCGATTTCAGTACAGATTAGAGTTATTAAAATTTGACATTTTTAATAACTTATTGATTAA
Source organism: Uloborus diversus (assembly GCF_026930045.1). Lineage (NCBI taxonomy): Eukaryota > Metazoa > Arthropoda > Arachnida > Araneae > Uloboridae > Uloborus > Uloborus diversus. Next base: position 38,923,322 of record NC_072735.1, on the reverse strand, counting down.
TTGCTGGAGAGGAAATGATTTTTCATTTTTGCAAAAAAAAAAAAAAAAGTACTAAAAGCAAGGATGCCCTAATTTCAAAGAAGGGGGAGGGGGCTTGAGCCCCCACTTTGCCCCCCCCCCCCCTATATGGAAGCCCTTGATACCGGTTTAATATATTTTTAAGTTTAACAACTCTCAAGTTTAAACCTGCTAGTGTCGCCCAACGACTTGCCCATATTATCATTATCCCTCACTTTTTAATAAAAATTGTACATACGTATGTATTTAATCTTAATAACTGTCAAGTTCAAAACAGTATAGAAAGCGTTTCTCTATCCTTTGCTTCAAGATTTCACCACCGGATCACACCAGGGGCGGATACAGAAAACCATTTGAAGGGGGTGGGGGTCATGCTGAAGAAAGCCCTCCCCCATGAACGAAATTCCCGTTTTAAGTACGAAAAAATTCTGAAACTTTTTTGGGGTCAATAAAAAGCCCCAAATCGGTCAGGAATAAGGCACATAATTGGGGATAAACGTTGCAAATTAATTTCATAAGCAATAAAACAAAGTAGTAGTTCAAATATTTTCTTTGAAAAATAATTGATGTATTGAAAAGATAAGATACTGTCATCGTTTGCATTTTATGCATAAATTATTTGAACACAATGTGTACGGATACTATTTACTATTCTCGAGAGTTCAGGGGAGGGGGGGGGGTTAGGACCCCCACGACCCTCCATTGTATCCGCCACTCACACAACACATGCCCCTCCATAAATCTGCTCATATGATAATTAACAATTTTCGTTCTAAAAATATCGTTCGATTATTAAGAAATCTCTCAATTATCGAAAATTCGAAGCCAAACATTCAACTATTACTTCATTCGAATAAAGCAAGAGAAAAGCAATCATTCGATTTTAAAAATCATTCCAAATCTATCCATTTCAAGAGCAAATAGCACCACCTATGAAGCTCTTCCCCCAAGAGCAATACCCCCAAAAGAGACAAAATCCCCTAAAAATTACAATCCCACAGTTAACGTCAAAACTCCCCCCCCCCCCCTCTTATTTGCACCCATAGGAATGAATTACACGAGAAGTTAACCACTTGTTTTATTATGAAATAACTAAGTACCTTTGTGCCGAGAAGTAACATGAAATAACAAACGTTTTGTATCCCAAATATACAGAGTACTGCAGAAACGTGTTTTGGAGTTTTAAGGTACCCTTTTTTCAACAAAATAGTAAGCTTTTACATATAAGGGGCCATTCCTTTGTTACATGCGGATGGTTTTGGCCATTTTTGACCCCTTCCCCCCATGTAAGGGTACGTAAGGTTTTTCAAACCCCTCCCCCTATTCTTACGTAAGATTCCATTTCGTTTTTAGAAATAATGAAATAACTAATCTAATATCACTGGAATCGAAATTTAATTCACTATTATTAAATTAAACTTTTTTGCGTGAAGAAATATTTACTAAAAAGTTGGAATCTAGACTGAATGTGTTTTCGACATTTTTTTGTATATGATGCGATAGTAGTTTAAAATAAAACATGCCATACATAGTGAAATTCTTTTATTATGTTTTACACAATTAATTTTTCGTGAAACAAATAAAGTCATCCTAATACGTTTTTATTTTCCAGACGCAAATGAAACATCGGCTTGGAGAATACTGCTTAAGAATGCGATTGAACCCCTCTCCTCCCCAAAGTATGCAGACATTTTTCCACCCCCACCCCCACGGGACCCTTACGTAATTAATGAATGGTCCGTAAAGACATCAAGTAATGTCCTTACATCCACAATCTCACTATTTTGCGTTGAAAAAAGGGTTCCTTGAAACCCCGAAACACGTGTCTGCAGTGATCTGTATATTTGGGCTCTAAAACGTTTGTTATTGCCTATTACACTTGTATCATTACCCAATCGTATAGTCGAAGGTGAACGTAAGGGGGAAGACGTCCCCTCAGGTTTTCAACTTAAGTATTCCCCCTTTTTACCTGAACTATAATTTTAATGCCTCTCAAGTTAGAACCTTATATAAGCGCCTCCAACCTTTACTTCCACAGCCGGGAGACACAACACATGTCTCCCACAGACCCGTCCATGTGTTTATTCATTAACACGTTTCGCTCAAAGCATATCATTAGACTACCAAGCATCCCCAAAGAATATTTTGATAATCAAGCATTCAACAGTATACATTCGATTATAACACTATTCGAATGACACATTCGAAAGGCAATTATTTAATTGTAATACCATTTAGATCGCAAGGGGATCTTTTCCTCAAGTGTGCTGGCACACTTTTTAAAATTAGGGATCCTCTCTCCCCCCCCAAGAAGGACACTCCCTAAAAAAGTCTAACGTCCATTAGGAATTTCAATGGCTCAGTCTGCGCAATGACCCACCTCCCCTGTGGGTTCCTCAGCGCAGCCCGTCTTTCTGGGGGAAGGGTTAAAAGGTTTCAATGCAAATTTTTTCGGAAGACAGAAAAAAACCATGCTCATTCATAAGTAAAATCATTAACTTTTCAAAGTCAGCCCTTTGACCGCCTAAATGACGGATCCGCCCCTGCAACTAAAACACTTCAGAAGCAAGGGTGCTCACCCGCCCTGAGGTCAAGCCCCCCCCCCTCAATATCGCAGAGACCTCCCCCAACAAATGAGAAAAATACCCCTTAAAACACCCCCCTAAAAATGTCAATAGCACAGTCTGCGCCATGACCCCCCTCCCTCCATAGGTGGGCACCCTTGTCAGAAGTCAACTATATTGAGAGGTTCATTCGATTATCAAATCGATCGAAGAATAACACTGCTCGAGTGATTGACATCTCGAGAACTCAAGATCTAGAGAACTCAATATCTCGAGAACTCAACATCTCGAGAACTCAACATCTCGAGAACTCAGCATCTCGAGAAGTTCAAAGCGAGAACTCGAGCAGTTGATCGCTCGAGAACTCAACATCTCGAGAAGTTCAAAGCGAGAACTCGAGCAGTTGATCGCTCGAGAACTCGGAAAGTGACAATCGAGAACTCGAGCAGTTGATCGCTCGAGTTCTCAGAAAGTGATACTCGAGAACTCGAGAAGTTCATCGCTCGAGAACTCGAAAAGTGATAATCGAGTACTCGAGAAGTGATAATCGAGAACTCGTGGTAATCGAGTTCTCGAATGATTTTGAATAATCGAGTGATTCGATTATGAGAACTCGATTATGCCCATCACTAGTAAGAGCTGTGTTGCCCGGCTTTCCCCGGTCTACCTTGAGAATAAAAATTGTGTCAAGTGACATATATTCAACAATCAGGCTTAAATAAATAAATAAATAAAAAACACCATGCAAAAAATTACCCTTCCAAACAATGACGAAAGATATTAAAATACTTTTAAGAAATTAAAATGTGAAAGATGGATTTTAAAAGCGTAACCATGGAAACACGAAATAAAATAAGTTTTTAAGAAATTTAAATGCAAAATGAGGAAAGAAACAATGGATTCAAAAAGCTAAACCGTGGGCACGCAAAAAGAAATGGTTGACAACCTGAATCAAAATGACATTTTTTGAATTTGATTTAAAAATGCTTGTAACTTTTTTCCTCTGAAGATAGAAGCTAAGTTTTTTGAACATAAGTCGAGAGAGATCTGGAGTTAAAAATGTCACTTTTTCCAATGGTGTCAAAAAGAAAACTGTGGGACAATTTCTTCAATTTTTGTTGATAGATTTAATGAAGAAAGTAGTGCCTAAATTTCAGCTAAGCCTAATAAAGTTCGAGCTAAAAACGCAAATAATTCCCGCCGTAGTTTAGTTAGAGCATTGAAACGCATTGTTTAGAAGGCAGAAAAGTCAATCCTTTTCAACGATACATAATACTAGTATGTGCAAGTAATTTTTCACTCCCATATTCGGGAATTTCTGTGAAGTTTGGGCCTAAATTGGAATAAAAAAAAGAACTATTTATCGGATTTTTTTCGAATAAATAGCCTATGTTACTCAGTAAGAAAGCACTTTTCATATAGTGAAGGAATTTTTCAAATAGGTGTAGTGGTTACGGAGATTACCTCGAATATATAAACACAAAAATCCACCCTCTCTCTTTATAATATTAGTATAGATTAAGTCTAATGAACACATAGCAGTGGCTAAATATTTAACGCATGTACTAACAGAAACATCGTTTACATTTTTGTTAAAAAGTGCTTTTGAAATTGCAATTAAAAAACTACAATGGTATTTCACATGCCATATTCGACATTTTTGTGAACATCAATGTTATCTTTTTTTTACCTGATTATTTTTCTGTTCTGCTAGTACTCTGATACCATTCCTATTACTGACACGTAATGGTGTTTTTTAATGTTTATTACTTCATAACTCCAAATTGTAGGTAGAATGTTTTTTTGCAATACATACATACGTTTTTTTCTTCCCACTACTACCTGTTTTATACTTTTATATGTTACACTGCAAGAACATAACGAAATGTCACAGATTGTTTCCGTTCAACGCTTCGATATTTTACGGGTTTCCAATGGTTTCCTGCAAAAATAGTGTATCTTTACGAAAAATTATCCTGAGCTATGGTAAGTTGCATGAAATCATGGGTCTCAATCTTGTGAAATTGTTTTTGACTGCCATGCCAGTGCAGATGTAAACTTACCAGGAAACAGCAAGATAGTGTAGTAATAAAAACAAATCAAATAAGTAGCAATCTAACGGACGTGATAAAACGGGTATCTAGGCGCATTAATATTTTTCCTTCGTGTCCTCGTTACCGAAATATCTAAAATTAATAATGAGATCTTAGAGTATGCAAAATTTTAAGAAAAGAAGCCAAATTTAGTGAGTTTCAGTGAGTAAGGGAACATCTTTCCCGCTATTTGTAGACAGATGCAGACGGTGAAATTGCATGGTCAATTTCGTGACTAGTCTTTAAATTCAGTGCTTTTCTTGAAATTTCGGCCGACTTTAAGACCTTATGTCTTGAGAACGGAGGGTGGAGGGCAAATAATATTTGCATTCAAAATATGTATCGAGATGCTCTTTTGAGTGCTATCTATTTAAACTTTTTTAATTATTACACCATGTGTGTGGTTCCATATTCAACCTCTTTATAAAGTGTTTCGCTTTCAGCTCTCTTATGGTTCTTCTATGTCGACTGAGTCTCAATTGAGGGCAAAAGACAGTGTCTGGAAGCTGTAGTTTTCCAAAAATTGAGGGTAAAATAACTGTTTGAATTTGCTTGTAATTCTGCCTTAGCTTTGGCCATGTTTTCTTAGCATCTTTCCTGGTAAATCAGGAAGGTATTACGCTATTACATTGAACTTATTTAAGTTTTCTTGGAATATTCCTAATTTGTTCTTAAAACGTTGCTGGCTTTCATTGAGAAGGTTTCTGAATTCTTAAGAAAAATTCCAAATCAACTTCAGGAAGTTCACTGATTTTTATGCTGGAGCGTTTCCAATTTTTTATCATTTGTGCAATGGAAGAAATTAGAAGGCGTATATCTGCCCATTACTTTCCATGAACGTTTCTGAATGTTTTTACGTTGTATTAAACGTTTCGAATGTGATAAATTAAACTAAACTTATTCACTATCAGTCACTTTTGTATTTTACACAGAACTTCAAAAGAAAATGATATGAAGCAAATCGATTGTATAAAATTCATCATTATTTAATGTAAAGGTTTTTAAAAAAGAAAGAAACGCAACCTTGAACAAAGATTAATATACAAATACAAATACAAATACAAAAGTGACGACCAGCAACAGGCTCTGGGCCCAGCTAGACTGGTCCTAGTCAATTTACAATCCCCAGTGAAGATCAATGGCCCTCTTAAAACTATCTACTCCCTTGCTCATTACCATCTCTTCCGGTAAGCTGTTCCAAGGTTCCACTACCCTGCTAAAATAATAATTTTTCCTAATATCCATGTTAGCCTGTGATTTAAATAGCTTAAAACAATGACCCCTTGTCCATTTTTCAGTGCTAAACTTCTGCCCCGTAACGTCTTTCATTTTAATAAATTTAAACAACTGAATCATGTCCCTTCGTTCTCTTCTTTGCTCAAGACTGTACATTTTTAGCCTTCTAAGCCTGGAATCATAATCTAAGAGGGAAAGTCCATTTATTAGCCTTGTAGCCCTCCTTTGAACCCTTCCCAATACATTAATATCTTTCTTAAAATAAGGAGACCAAAACTGAACAGCATACTCCAAATGGGGTTTTACCAAACTTCTATCTAAGGGCAGAAGAACTTCTTTAGATTTGTTTGAAATAGATGTATTGATAAACCCAAGCATCTTCTTGGCTTTGTTACTAGCAATGCTGCACTGTTGGCTAAACTTTAAATCCTGACTTATGAGGACCCCCAGATCAGTAACTTTGTCTGCCTGACTAATAACTGAACCTTGCAAATAATAACTTGTACACTTATTTCCATGCCCTAAATGTAGCACTTGACATTTCCCGACATTAACAGCCATACTCCATTTATCAGCCCACTCCGTAATATGATCTAGATCCTCTTGCAGCTGATTTGCTTATTCTTCATTTTCTACAGTCCCCATAACTTTGACATCATCAGCAAAACAATTCATGTTCCCAGAAATATTTTTGTGAATATCGTTCATAAAGACAATGAACAAAGCAGGCTGTAACACTGATCCTTGAGGAACCCCGCTTAAGACCTCACTCCAATTAGAATAATTTCCCCTTACAATTACCCTTTGTTTCCTTCCGATCAGCCAGTTTTTTACTCAAATGAAAGTTTTCCCTCTTATTCCTATATCAGCTAATTTGCTAAGTAGAGCAACATGCGGTACCTTATCGAAAGCTTTTTGAAAATCAATGTAAACAACATCTACAGGCTTCTTATTGACCAAAGCCATGGTAACTTTGTCATAGAAATGTAATAAATTAGTTGCACAAGATTTACCTTTCCTGAAACCGTACTGAAAACTAGTCAATAGATTATTAGTCTCTAGAAAATTTACTATTTTAATTTTCATCAATGTTTCAAAAATTTTGCAAACCACCGAAGTTAGACTCACATGTCTATAATTTCCCGCACTCCCTTTAGACCCTTTCTTGAAGAGGGAAAGCATTACATCACGTATTAAGCTTTTTCTAAAATGTTCTATTTTTTTAATTTTTGCTATTTTACTCCGTTTCCATTACAGCATAATGAAGCAATTTACTTCAAAGTAAATTCATGACTATTCCGGTTTCCGTAATTTTTTTTTTTTTTTGACCCTCCAAGTTACGAATATCTACGTACAAATGAAAAAAAGGTCAAGTTGTTTTGCTAGACTGAAAAACACCTGATCTATATATACGGTTAGGAAACTATCCTGCTAAAAATTATCTGTGGGGAAAATGTAGATTAAACGAACTGGAAGGAATTTTTCTTCTCTGTTAATCATTCTTTTGTGTATAATATTACAGTCCACAAAAAGGAAAAAAAATGTCATTTGCGCAAAAAGATGGAAAAAAACAGCGAGACTGTAAAGTCATCATGAGAAACAAATTAAAATGTTGTTTTACTTTTTAGATTTTAAAATAGTATTTCTTTTGTTCCCACGGGCGTAGTTAGGGTATCATCATTAAACATTTTTGAAATAATGCTCATTCACTCTTATTTTTAAGCTCCTTTTTATTGTCTAAAAATTCCTCAAGCACAGCGAATCGTTTAACTACTGAACGCTGGATTATAATGGACTCAGGTTGTGAACACTGCTGCAATAAAACTTTTACTTGCCTTCTGTAAGTCGTTTGTTAAATGAATATTTACTGAGTACTTGTTCGGCAATATATATTTTCTAATCTTTTGATTGTTATCTAAACAGATAAAAAGAATTATAACTACAGCTTTACAATACAAAATACTTTTTGAACGAGCTGATGTGTGCATCGCATGACTTCCTTTTACTCCAATTTAATGTCATTTCCCCATTACTGGCAATCTTAATGTGATTCAATAGTTAACTATCTAAATATCACCAACAGTGGCTAAATTGAAACCAGATTTAAAAAAAAAAAAAAAAAACATCGCCAAATTTGTTGCCAAGTTGGCCATAAAACTTGGCGACCAAAAGACTGGCGATATATCGCCAAGTGTGCGCCAAATTATAACTCCACTTGAGTTTCATCGACATTAACAATGATTTCCGCCCAAAAAGGGGCAAAAGATCCCTTTAGAAACACCCGTATGCAACCAAAAGGGGAGGTGCACAACTAGACCGCACTAGGAGTCTACGTACCAAATTTCAACTTTTTAGGACATTCCGTTCTTGAGTTATGCGACATACATACGCATATCCATATATACATACGTACATACAGACGTCATGAGAAAATTCGTTGTAATTAACTCGGGAATCGTCATTATGGATATTTCGCGTGTCTATACGTTCTTAGGCACTTATCCACGAGTGGTCGAGTCGAAAAAAAACTCAATATTCATTGGGTGGTGAGTAAAATGGAAATTAAGGTCGATGTTTGAGTGAAAATTTTTTTGCGAATACAATACTTCCTTTTTTGTGAAAGAAAGTAAAAAACAGAACATCCCATAGTAAAAATATTGATGGTAAAAATAATATAAAAAAGAAGATTCGATAATTTTGATCACTATTCTTATCGGTTCTACTTATCGGTTGTTGAATTAAACTTTGAGCAGATGGCCATTAAGAGGATTAAAGGATTAAGGTCATTAATAATAATTTCATAGTTCTTGTGTCATGTCGAGTTTTTATTATTTTATGATTATTTGTCTCAAGTTGCCATTTTATGGAAGCAAAACTTTTCAGTTTGATATTTCTGCATGTTTTTCGCAAGAAATTTCTGATATTGTTTAGAAGAAAGAAAAATTTCTTCTTTAAATTTTCAGAAATATATTTTAAATGTATGTATGTATACTGTACACATTGCAATAAAATCAGTGCATGGAACTTCTGTAAGTTGTTGGTTTAAAATTTCGTGATTATATATATTTTTTAGATAATAAATTTCACAGATAAAAATAATTATATGGGAAAATTTTTAACGAATGAATACTGTCCAAAATAAATTTTAACTAAATAAGTTTTATTATTTTATTGCTTAGTTGTTTGTTAATTTCATTAAAATCTACTTGGTAATTCATAATTTGAAGCAAGCATATTGTTACGAGTCCGCACTGTTTACTTCCGCTATTCTTGTAAAATATGTAACTTATTTCTTTTAAAAGCGCGGGAAGTTCCTCTACAAAGAATTACAACAACTTGTAAAGATCTTTTCTTTCACGTCAATTAAACAAATCATATGAAATACCGTAATACCAACGATAAACACGTATGTACATCGGAATACGATAAAAACAAAAATCACGATTGATACAAAAAAAACACAGCTCAAACAGTACTCGGGCAACGCAGCTAAAAACACTCACTGCCAAATAAAGGCTGACTAACAAACTTTGGAGCAGCTCCTGGTATAATCTCGGAAGAAATTTCGAAAATATTTTAATACATTATATGTAATACAAGATTACAGGAATTATGTGTTGGGTTAGAAATGTCGCCAAGTCTGGTGTCATTTAGCGATTTCTAGCTAAATTCGAAGCCAAAAGTGCTAACGCCATTAATGATGCTAACTTGAGGACATTTCTTCAATTTCTCGTCAAGTCGATAAACTCCTATGGCTATGCTATTGCCAAACAGGTCTAATCATAATACAGAAAAGGGTATTTTGGATTAAAAATTAATGGGATAGGTGCCAAATCACAACAAACTAAAGCTATTTATGTACAAAACCTTTAACAATGCTGCAATAAGTTATAAGAATGTTCTGTTTCGCTTCAAACCTGAAATACTTACAGGCGTCTTTTCACAAATCCAGCATTTCCCCTATAAAAGTTAGATATACAACTCCACTATTGGAAAAACTTCAACTCGTTCTGAAAAATGTTACTATTTACTAAGGTGGAAGAACACATAATTTTTCTTTGCGACTTGAATCTTCCAATATCTCTTCACGCTTGTCTGGGATGTGTGAACCTGAAGTTTCTTTACTCATTTTACGTGCATTGCTTCTTTTGCATAGTCAACGATATTTTATCATCGATTTTAGAAGTTTTGAAATGCATTTATTTTATCGATGCCGAATCTTTTCAGCACTAGTGAGTAGACGTTATTCGTAATGATAGCTTTCCATTTATTTGAGTCAAAAAAGCAAGTAATTCCGAGATTTAAATAAAATAATAAGAGATGAGTATTTTGTGCCTTCACTTTTTTTTTCTTTTCAATTGCAAAATGTAAAAGGATATTAAAACATAAATAAAATTTTGTTTCCATGCACTATCTTTTCTTTAAACAAAATGTTTTGAATTGCTTTGACCGATTTCAAACCAAAGCCAGTCCTTAAGCCAGCCACCAAACATGGATTTCTGGCAAAAAATGGTAAACGGCGAGAAAAGTTTATTGCTTAAAAGTCAAACCATCGCAATAAAAATTTAAAAAAAAAAATCATATAATTATATCAAAGTAGAGTAAAATAAGATAAAAACCCAGCTTGAACTGAAGACATAAAATCAGAAAATAGAGGGGTTTTTTCCCCTTTTCTCTCTCTCTCTCTCTTCCTTGAACACTTAAAGTTTTAAAATGATGGTAGGTAAGAAATGTATGAATAAGAACATTACAGTGAAATAAGGTAGAAAATAATTATAAACGTTGACGGATTTTAAATGTAAAATTTCAATCTTAATAGTTTTCCGTTTAAAAGCACATTTGTAAACAAACAAAGGTTACGTGATCTATCATGTTCAGTTTAATCAATGGTACATTGGCTCTGTAGAAGAAAAAGGCGAACTATAGATTCCGTGTGTAGGAGCGTTTGCTTGAACTACATTGTCCAAGAAAAACTCAAAAAGTGTTATAACTTTCACTATGAAATTAGGTCTACACTTCATTTACATAATGGCAATTACAAAGCCACATTTAAACTAGTTAAACCTATCACCAATATGGTCTTTGGATCTAAATGTTTGCTAGATTTAACCAATTTCATTATGAAGCAATGGACTTCATTTTTAACAGTGCATTAAAAATTAAATATTTTTAATATATCACTTACTTTTGGCAAAGAAAGTTATCCCAAAAATAAAAAAGCCCCTCAAAATGCCGTTACTGTGTGTGTTCCGCGATGACTTGTAGACCTGTTGTCTCTATTGCTATTTTGAAATTTAGTACAAAATTTGTTCAAGCTCGAAAGTGTTTTTTTTTTTCTTTTAAGTTTAAGTTTTACAAATATTCTCTAATAAAAAGGCAAAACTTTTTCATACTTTTCAACAGTTAACATAATTGGAAAGAGAACTCTCTTTCCACACAAGATGAAGTGTGTTCCACATTTCTTAATGAATTAAAACATGATATATAAGCGTAGGTAAAATCTCTGACTTAGCCCAATTCTAGCTCTAAACTACAAACCAATTTGTAATTAAAGGTGTTTGGGGACTGATTTCAAGGAATACATTTTTGCATTATGTAAGGCCGTTTTGCTCTGTCCAGGAGCCTCTTTAGACCCTACGATTTTAAAAATTTGGTACTAAAGTACTTCGAGTTCCGACCTGAAATGGTGGAGACTTTTTTTTTCCGTGTATATATACATAATATTTGAGTTCGTTATGCGTGTTTAAACTAGTCTATTTTTTATTTGATTGGAAACAGGGTGTTTATATTGTTCTAATTCCAATGAGTGATTTAATTTAGTTATATTTTCTACAGAAAAGAAAGAATTTTCATTGTATTCTAAATGCTATGCATTTTTGATAAAATGTTTCCTAGTACACTAATATAACTCTTCATGAGTAGCAAAGAAATGTTTCGCGGCTGTTGAGTGCCCCCTAGGGGCAGGGGCCCCCTTTTTGTTCTAAAAAGAAACTATAAACAAATTTTTTTGCTTTTCATTTCCATTTAAGAATAATAACATCATTATGACGCAGTATCTTCTTTAGTGCTTTCTTTCTTGTTTTATACTTTAAAAAAAAATTAACAACTTTGTTTTACTCTTATAAAAAAATACGAAAATTACTACAACTTTATAAAACTAATTTCAAATTGGTATTCTTAAGAACTTTCTGCATTTAGTTCATGAATATCAAGACTTGAATGCGACATAAATATTTTGTTAAAAGCTTCTCTCTTTGTTTATACTCGGGAATTCTATCCATTGTCGTCCTCAGAAGTTATTGTTGCCACGCCTTAGGCAATCCATTAACAGCTGATGACTTTGTCCTCCGCTATATAATGCTCCCCTTTCGCAACTGTCTAGGGTTAAAAGGATGAAAAGAATATCATTATGTACTATGCATTTATTAGGAAAGAAATTTCGTTTAATGCGAAGGTAAAGATGCATTTTCATTAACCAATTAAATTCCGTCAAATTTTATCGATTAAAATTTCTAATTGTGCCATACAAAATAATGTGAAACAATTTATGGGAATTTTTAGGATACCTTAATTACAAGGAACAGAAATGAGAGTTTTTGTACTGTATTTATGATAGGGAAAATCAAAAGTTTGGCAATATTTGGAATTTGAATTTTTGCAGTGAATGTTTTCCACTGATGTAACTTCTCCCACATATTTTATCTTTTTTTTTGTTTTTGTTTTTGGTCAAGTATATATCATCGACATAAAAAAACAAATACAAAGAAAATAAATGAGTGCTTTCGTTATATATATATATATATATATATATATATATATATATATATATATATATATATATATATATATATATATATATATATATATATATACACTAGGATGAACAAAAGTTTGGCAATACTTAAAATATGCCAATTTTTGCATTCAATGTTTCCTATCGATGTTGCTTCTCTATCATATATATATATATATACTTTTTCTTTTTTGGTCAAATATATCGACATAAAAAAATCTTCTCTATCAGATATATATATATATATATATATATATATATATATACACTGCTCAAAAAAATTAGGGGAGCACATGGTTTTAACAAAATTGAGAAAAATATTATTCCGGAAACTAATTTCCAATAACGCTTCCTGTTTAGAGAATAAAACGTAAACTTCGGAAGCAAATCAACGTTTCTGTCGTCGAAAAGCAGAAAAAGGATACAAGTGCAGAAATCGCGATAAAAAGAAGCCCATTTTTTCAATGTCTGAATGGTAAAATTCAACCGTTCATTTTTTTTTATTGGAAAATGCCACGACACCGTAATTTACTGGATTCCATGACTTGACTTTTTATCGGGGGACTGGAATCAGGGCAAACACAAATAACTGTAGCAGACGATGTTGAAGAGGCATATTTTCATGTTCGCTTCACTGTTGTAGAGGAGTAAAGTTACCAGTCAAATGTTTTCTGCTTTTTTGCTGTATAACATAATACACGTGTATACTCCTTTTTATGCCTTTGCAAGGCTACCATTGCAAGTTTACCTCATAACGGTTTCTTCACTTTTGTGTGATTGCTCCTCTAATTGTTTTGAGCAGTGTATATATACACTGGTGTGCAAAAATTAAGGACGAAGTCGAAAAATTAGCATATCAGCTGAACGAAGAGGCAGAGCGGACAGAAAGACCAATCAGGAGATTAAGTAAGGTGATGTACGGTAGCACATGCGCAGATATGCAGGCAGACGTAATGGGGGAGTGTCTGAGTAGTATAAAGCATGTTGTCGGTGTAAGATCATTATTTCTGGCAAAGAGATTGCACGCCGTATAGCAGTTAAAATCACACCGAGTTGCTGCCTCAGCGAGAAATGGTGAATAATCAATCTGTTAGACAACATCTGGATGCTTTTACCCGAGGTCGAATCATTGGGAAGTTGGAGGAAGGCCGCAGTGTGACAAGTGTGGCTGCAGAGTTCGGAATTGCTCACAGCATCGTTTCACGACTTTGGAGACCATTTCAAACTACAAGAACAGCTATCCGGGGGTTCAGTAGTGGTCGTCCACGAGGAACCACACCCGCAGATGACTGGTATATTGTCTTACAGGCCAGAAGAAACAGGCGGCAGACAGCGAGAGAAATCGCTAGACACACGACACAGGCGAATGGACTACCGATATCGCGTTTTACCGTGGCCAGAAGACTGCACGGTGGTGGTCTGTTTGCACGACGCACTATACGGTGTGTACCTCTAACGCCTGCCCATCGGAGAAGGCGTATCTGTGGTGCCGGGAACACCGGAATCGGAGAGACAATGAATGCCGACGAGTACTCTTTACAGATGAGAGCAGATTCAGTCTGAGTAGCGATTCTCATCGCATACTCATATGGAGAGAGCAGGGAAGCCGTTATCACCCCTCGAACATCATTGAAAGGGACAAGTATGGAGGTCGCGGTGTTCTCGTTTGGGGAGGCATCATGCTTGGTAGTCGAACAGACCTTCACATCTTCGACGCAGGTTCAGTCAACGGGACCCGTTATTGTAACGAGATTCTTCTTCCATATGTGCGTCTTTTTAGAGGCGCTATGGGTCCGCAGTTCCTTTCCATGGACGACAATGCACCATGTCATCGCACAGTAACTGTCGAACAGCTCTTAGAGAGTGAGGATATTGAACGTATGGATTGGGCGGCACGATCTCCGGATCTCAGTCCCATCGAGCATGTATGGGATTTTCTAGGCAGACGCTTGGCAGCTCGTACCTTAAAACCAGTAACGATTCGGGAGCTTCGATTGGCGCTGCAAAGCGAATGGGCAGCAATGCCTCAACAACTCATTGACACCCTCATTCTCAGCATGGGCAGACGCTCTGAAACCTGCCTAGCAGTCGGAGGAGATCCGACTACTAAAGACCGGATGTTTTTTGCTGGACACCCATCACAGGGATGTTTCGGCCTTCAGTCGCATTGTGCTCCATGCTACTTTTTCAATAAAGCTTCTTTTTATCCCTCTGATTTCTCTTTTAGTAAGTGTTGCTTACATTACACATGTCCTTACGTATTAGGGATCTTACGGTATTAAATGTGTTGATTTGGAAAGCTTTTGTACAAAGTTATATTGAAAAAACCGTCTCGTCCTTAATTTTTGCATACCAGTGCATATATATATATATATATATATATATATATATATATATATATATATATATATATATATATATATATATATATATATATATATATATATTCATTAAAAATATCAATAACAAAATATCGATGTTAAAAACATCGATATCGGTGTCGCAACACTAGTTGGTTCTGGTAACACTATGTATTAAGGCATTGTACCAGGTTTCCCCTAAACTTTCATCATTATCCTATTCTAACCATGTTTGTAAATTACGCATTTAATTAATGCGTCTTTCTACTGAAACACAAAGTAATTCAAAAACGCAATTTGTCACTTCCGTTGACAAACAACGTATATTACCTTTTTTTTCAATCATATGCGTCGTTAAAAGCCTCTTTCGAAATTCTCTCGCAGTTTCGTTTTAAGTACCACTTAAGCCAATTTTAATTTCTTAAATGCCTTGCTTGAATTACTTCCAGAAAATATGAAGATTGATCTGCAAATTTATTAGTAGAATTAAACAGTATTTGCTTAATTTGAAAGAAAAAAAGGAATCGTGAGTAAATTCGTTTTAGATTTTCTGCATGAATTTGTTTCGATTGTTAGTGAATGGTATTCTGGCCCAAGGAAAAAAAACACATCCGTAAAAATATTAGTTAACGTATTTTTCATTCAGTAAAAAGACTAGAGATTCTAATCGAAATTTGTGTTAATTATTTTAGAAAAAGAGACTTTATTTCTAAAAAAGGGAAAAAAATTAAAAGATTTTAATTTCTATCATCAATATAAAAAAAAATTTAATGCATTGTTATAGTTTTTTTTTATTATTACTCGTATTTTTTATAATTATAATGTAATGGTTTAGTTGACAAATCTCAGTAAGATAAAAAGGAAAACGTGTTGATCAGTGGATTAGAAACAAAAAAAAATTGCGATTTTTTTTCTCGCGGTTTTGAAAGAAAATGCTGCATGAAAAAAGCTAGAGGAGCTTTTTGGGTAATGTAGCGTAACAATTATGCCATCATTTAAAAAAGAAGATACGGGATTGCGGTTAGTTGAACCTCTACTCGAAATTCTAGATAATCCGGATCAGTTTCGAAGTTTAGTTTTTTACTTGGGGAACTATCTGCAAAATTTTTACACACATTTTATTCGTCTCATCGAAATATTTTTGCGGGGAAAAAATAAGTTTCCTAAATCTTACGAAATACTCAAAGAGCAAGTATAGAGGGATGTAATAGCTATAACAAACAATCTGACTAAAAATAAAAAATAAAAAATCTTTGTTAAATCTTTCATTACTTGAGCAGATGGCACACGATACTACGTGGTCCAAATGAAGAATGCCATAAAAAGGTGTAGATTTATGGTCGTCACCCCCGCCTCATTTTCTTTTATTTAATTGCATACCTGGACTTTCTGAATCCTGGGCGATCATTCCAAGCTTGTTCTCGCTCACGTGATTTGTTGTGATGTAGAAATGTCGCAAAGTAGTATTCTAATCTACTCGAACTTAGCTTGCGGCTAGGTTCGAGTAGATTAGAGTACTACTTTGCGACATTTCTACGTCAGAACCAATCACGTGAGCGAGAATCTCGATCTCGCAAGCTGACGAGCTTGGAATGACCGCCCTGGACCGCTTCTGTTCTTATATGATGCATGCGAACAAAGGTTTACTTTATGTTTGCACAAGATGTAGTAATTGTAATTCGCAACACTGTATTTTTCAGTTTTCAGTTTTCGCGTTTCGCGATTCATATATTTTTGCGCAACTCCTTTTAAATGCGTTCTTTAGAAATAATAAAACATCGAAACATCTATACATATAATAAAATAAGGTGGTTGTGTGTGTGTGTGTGTGGCGCGCATCCCGGGAAAACGGTAAGGCCTAGAAAGATGAAATTTGGTATACAGGTGTAGTTTTTGCTGAAGTTGTGCACCTCGGGCTTCGATTTTTGATATTTTAATTAGAAAAAAAGTTATTTAATGTTTTATGTGATTTTTAGCACTTTTTAGTACTTTTAACCTCACAGACCCCGAACCAACCGCGCCAGACAAATATTTTTGATGCTATAGTGTCGGAAATTTAATTTTAAATATGATGAACAAAAACATTTTGAAGATAGAGCATTTTTTGTATTTTTTATGAATTTTTGAAAAAAACTTTAATTTGCATGTTTTCCTGGGTTTTATTTTTTTCTAATATCATCCTGCGAGAAGTATCAAAGCCTCATTTCTGAAATTTAAGTTGGTAATAGTAAAACCATTTCGCCCTCTTCAGAAGAAAAAAGTTCTTAAAAATACGCAATAGTTTTTTTTACAATATTTTTAATGCTGAACACATCATGTCCTTTCACGCATTTGTCGAAAAAAGCGTTCTTCAATCTTTTATGCCTGTGACGTCACTACTTGGGTTTCGATTCGATATTTACGATGGAATTCTAATCGCAAGCAATGTTATTTTTTTTTTTTTTTTTTTTTTTTTTTTTTTTTTTTTTTACTATATAGCTTACTTCATTTTCTGACGTGATGACCACGTGTTTTTTCGGCAGCGCTTGCTTTTTTTCTTTCCTTTTTTTTTTTTGTTTTCTTTAGGGATTGCATTTATTTTTTTTCCATCCCCCCCCCCAAGCTGGACCTTTTGCTGTATCTATATTGCGTTACATTTCATAGTTGTGCGCATTAATTCAATAAAAACAGCGAGATTTTTTTTATCTTTGTCAAACGCTACTTTTTGCACACTACGGGGAATTTGAGCTTTTTTTTTTTTTTTTTTTTGCTCTACTTAAATGAAAAAAGCGGTGTTTTGAGTGTTCTTTGTTTTTATTAGGAAATGGGTGAGGAGGTAAAAATAAATAGAGATGGATAAGAAAATGTAGAGATAGATTGTAAAGGTAGATAGCCGCCGAAGGCGGCAATCTTGGCGTAAAAATGTGAATGGCACAAAAAAAAAAGATAGAGATGGATTGATTAACACTGCTGCCAAATTTATTTAAACAACCGCCGAAGGCGCAAACTTGAAGTAAAAAGGTAAATGACAAGTTAGCCAAACAGCCGCCGTAGGTGGCTGCTTGCACATTGGGTGTCAATGCCCCCCTCCCTCCCCCCACATACACCATGACTTTGAAAAAACAATGCTTTCACATAAAAGTGGAAGTGCTTTTTAACCGACTTCAAAAAGGAGGCGGTTATCAATTCATACCGTATGTATGTTTTTTTTTTTTGTTTGTCCACTCATAGCGTCTCACCTAGTGAACCGATTTTGATGATTCTTTTTTTAATGGATAGGGGATGACTCAACTTAGGTCCCATTACTTTGTTTGACCATATTTGTTCTTTAGAAAAAAAAATATGGGCAAAAAACAGTCAATTTTATGCAATTTCCCTATTAAATGATATTGTAGCGAAGTTCGCACTTTTCATCCGTGGATAACGGTGGCTCAGTGGTAGAATTCTCGCCTCCCACACGAGCGACCCGGGTTCAAATCCCGACTAGGACAAAGTGAATTTTACTAAAATTTCGTTCCTACTGTTTCCCGTATTTTCTCGAATCTTCTATTAATTTCTGTATCTTTCCAAGTCTGGAAAGTTCCAGCACTTTCTCAAGTTGTATATAAGGAGATGTAACGTTCATTCGTGGTTCTGAATAAAGATCTCGAGTTGAGACTAACGAGTATTTGCTTCATTCGGCTTCCACATTGTCTTCGCTATCTTCATCTACGCGACAATATGAAACTCATTGTTATAAAAGTTTGGTGCCATATAACAGTAACATTAATAGTAATTGTAATGATAATTTTGAATGAAGGCTTCTCTGAAGCAAGCATCAAATTTCTTCGAGGGATATTTCGAGCATAGGGAATCTGGCGTTGTCGTCTCATTTTTAGCGTAAATAATTTTATTTTAGTAATCCTGTTGATTTATAGTAACCTTATGTGAATTATCAAAATCTTCCTTTCTTCAGCAATATTGCTCCATAGTAGGGGTAAACCTAACCTGGAAGCGAGGTGATGCAGTGATTAGGATCTGCTTAGTCTTCACAATGCAAGCATTAGGTTTGACTCAACTACTCTGTAGTATTTTTATCGTTATCATCTAGGCCGATAACAGATGATCGGGGCTAAGTAAGAAAATACAGGATTGCATCATGAGCAACTTAGATGCTGTGGAATGTAAATTAGTTAGGAAAAACGTAATACTTAAATGGTTATAGTTAAATTAACTACGCATGATTTCCAGAGAGGAACAAAGATAAGTTTTTAGTGCCAATCGCTTAAAGTTTAACGCGTGTCAATAGTTTTTTTTTTTTTTAGTATGGAGCATTTTTAAGAAAAAAATGTGAAGTTTCGTGATGGTAACTTCTTATTATTTCTGAAATACTTACATTTACACTAAAAAGGATGAAATAAAAAAATTTTGAAAAAAAAATAGAACCGACTTCAAAATTGCTCTAAAAAGTGAAAAATAATTTTATTCTTTAAACACCATCGATAATGCTTTTAAACATAATTTTTGAAGTTGGCGCAAAAACGATAGATAAAATCATTCACAGCCATAACTCAAATACAACTATAAATTTAACCAGGACCAGTTTCTTCACTATCACATACACTATGCATTGATGACAGCATATTTGAATAGCGATATAAATGTTTCGTTCGTAATTTTGGATGCCTTTCTGAAAAAAAAATATGAACGAAGCATGGTTACACTGGATTTTACGTTTTGTTTTTGCGCCAACTTCAAAAATTATGTTTAAAAGCATTATCGATGGTGTTTAAAGAATAAAATTATTTTTCACTTTTTAGAGCAATTTTGAAGTCGGTTCTATTTTTTTTTTTTTTTCAAAATTTTTGTTATTATTCGACAAATTTTGCATGAAGAGTACGTCGTTTGTGTTTCCCCTCCCCCTCCTTTAAAATATTCCAAACGACGAAACTGGAGACAGATCTAGAAAATATTTTATTCAAATTACTAGCCGCCTGCGGCGACCAGCCGGTCCGCTTTCTTACGCCATTCGCCTTTCTATGCAAGCAGCCACCTACGGCGGCTGGTTGGCTAACTTGTCATTTAAATTTTTGCTCCAAGATTGCCGCCTTCGGCAGCTATCTACCTTTACGATCTTTCTCTAAATTTTCTTATCCATCTCTATTTATTTTAACCTCCCCTCCCATTTCCTAATAAAAACAAAGATCACTCAAAAAAAACCCATCTTTTATTTAAGTCGAGAAAAAAAAAAAAAAAAAGTTATCTTCAAAATTCCCCATAGTGTGCAAAAAGTAGCGTTCGACAAAGAAAACAAAATCTGTTATTATTGAATTAAATGTGCATAACTATGAAATGTAACGTAATATAGATGCAGCAAAACGTTCCAGCTTGGGGGGGGGGGCGGGAATGGAAAAAGAAATAAATGCAATCCCTAAATAAAACAAAAATAAAAGGAAAGAAAAAAGCAAGCTCTGCCGGAAAACACGTGGTCATCACGTCATAAAATGTAGAAGTAAGCTGTATAGTAAAAAAAAATTTGAAAAAAAAAAAAATAGAACCGACTTCAAAATTGCTCTAAAAAGTGAAAAATATTTTTATTCTTTAAACACCATCGATAATACTTTTAAACATAATTTTTGAAGTTGGCGCAAAAACGATCGATAAAATCATTCACAGCCATAACTCAACTACAAGTATAAATTTAACCAGGTCCAGTTTCTTCACTACCACATGGATTACGCATTGATGACAGCATATTTGAGTAACGATATAAATGTTTCGTTCCTAACTTTGGATGATTTTTTGATAAAAATATGAACGAAGCATGGTTACAATGGATTTTTACTTTTTGTTTTTGCGCCAACTTCAAAAATTATGTTTAAAAGTATTATCGATGGTGTTTAAAGAACAAAATTATTTTTCACTTTTTAGAGCAATTTTGAAGTCGGTTCTATTTTTTTTTCAAAATTTTTTTTATTTCATTCTTTTTAGTGTAAATGTAGATATTTCAGTAAAAGTAAGAAGTTACCTAGTAAGAAGTTCGACTCTATATCACTGTATTGCTTTAGAAAAGCCTTTATTCAAAATTATCATTACAATTACTATTAATGTTACTGTAATATGGCACCAAACTTTTATAACAATGAGTTTCATATTGTCGCGTAGATGAAGATAGCGAAGACAATGTGAAAGCCAAATGAAGCGAATACTCGTTAGTCTCAACTCGAGATCTTTATTCAGAACCACGAATGAACGTTACATCTCCTTATATACAACTTGAGAAAGTGCTGGAACTTTCCAGACTTGGAAAGATACAGAAATTAACAGAACATTCGAGAAAATACGGGAAACAGTAGAAACGAAATTTTAGTAAAATTCACTTTGTCCTAGTCGGGATTTGAACCCGGGACGCTCGCGCGGGATGCGAGAATTCTACCACTGAGCCACCGTTATCCACGGATGAAAAGGGCGAACTTCGCTACAATATCATTTTAATCATTTAATAGGGAAATTGCATAAAATTTACTATTTTTTGTCCATAACTTTTTTTCTAAAGAACAAATATGGTCAAACAAAGTAATGGGACCTAAGTTGAGCCATCCCCTATCCATTAAAAAAAGAATCATCAAAATCGGTTCACTAGGTGAGACGCTATGAGTGGACAAACAAAAAAAAAAAACATACATACGATATGAACTGATAACCGCCTCCTTTTTGAAGTCGGTTAAAAACAAAAGATAAAAATTGTTTGCGATTAAGATTCCATCGTAAATACCGAATCGAAGTCCAAGTAGTGACGTCACAAGCATAAAAGATTGAAGAACGCTTTTTTCGACCGATGCGTGGAAAGACATAATGTGTTCAGCTTTAAAAAATTATTTAAAAAAAACTATTGCGTATTTTTAAGAACTTTTTTCTTTTGAAGAGGGCGAAATGGTTTTACTACTACCAACTTAAATTTTAGAAATGGGGCTTTGATACTTCTCGCAGGATGATATTTAAAAAAACAAAACCCAGAAAAAATGCAAATTGAAGGTTTTTTGAAAAATTCATAAAAAATACAAAAATTGCTCTATTTTCAAAAATTTTTCATTCATCATATTTAAAATTAAATCTTCTACTTTATAGTGCAAAAAATATTTGTGTGGCGCGATTGGTTCGGGGTCTGTGAGGTAAAAAGTGCAAAAAAACACATAAAACATTAAATAACTTTTTTTCTAATTAAAATATCAAAAATCGAAGCCCGAGGTGCACATCTTCAGCAAAAACTGCACCTGTATACCGAATTTCATCTTTCTAGGTCCTACCGTTTTCTCGGGAGGCGCGCCACACACACACACACACACACACAAAACATCTTATTTTATTATATGTATAGATTAATGATATAGATAGATATAGATTGATTGACACCGCCACGAAATTAATTTAAGCAGCCGCCGATGGCGGCAACATTGGCGTAAAAAAACGAATGATAATACTGATTTATAGAGAAAAACATTGATTAATGTCGTCGCTAAATTGTTCAAGCAGCCGCCGAAGGCGGCACCCCTGGCGTAAAAAGGCGGACCAGCTGGTCGCCGCAGGCGGCTAGTTGATAAATAAAAAACTACATGTAAAAAATATCACTTTTGAATTGTGTATTTATCTTAAACATAGAAAAATGGTGCCTATTTTGGGTATTATACATGGACTAAGTAAGTGACAACAATAAACAGCGTTCGTGTATTTATTTATGAATTAAAATATGCTAATTTTTAATTTTCTTTGAAAATTCGATTAAAATATTTTGAAAGTTTGAAAATCAGAAATTAAACAAAAAAAAAAGACAGACTAGCTTTTGATAGTAGTAGAAATCGCAGTTTTAAGAGTTGTTGCATCATTTAAAAGTTAGTTTCGGACTAAAGTAAATTTCTGAATTACGAGCAAGCCCTTTGCCAACAAATATTTGTCAATTACTGCTTCTGAAAATATAACTTTTAAAATCACAGAGTAATCACCTTGCTGTAATGCTTGAATACAAAAAACTTATTGGCAGAAACGAGCTCAAGTTTTTGCCGCATTTTCTAATTTATAGTTCATTTTAAAAAAGTAATTCTGTGAAAAGAATAAAGTAGAAAAGAAAAAGTTTTCGACCCTAAAGCAGTCCAACTCTTCCGTATTTAAAATGTCATACATTTTTATCTGGTCAGCAGACGACCAATCCGCATACACACATATCCTCTAACTCCATTTTATTTATATAGAGATTTAAACTAGAATAGAAATATTGAAGGTAATGCAATTGTTAGATTGTGTAAAATATGATTCTGACATTCGTAAGAAAACCTTTATTGAGTTATTCTTCCTAGAGAATACTTCACATCTTCGGTGGGAAGTGACATATGAAATATTTTCCTGCATTCAATAAAAAAAGAAGCGTTCCATTTTCCTGACTGGTTTTGATCGGACTGATTTTTTATCATTTCTTTCTTTCATTTAAAACTTGAAAAAAGGAAATTCATGGAGTGAACGAAGAGAATTATATTTTTAAGCTGCAAGAAAACGGGAGACATTAATGAATTAATGACGTTTATCATTTCTTCTCTCTTGGTACCAAATAATCTTCACTGAGAAACTTTTTGAAGTGAAACTATTTATACGAGGGCTTTGAAATTCTGATCCGCATGCTTTTTGTGAGACGAAAGGGACGTTGTTGTATTTTAATTGGCCAGAAACAATGTAAAAAAATGCTAATCTCTAAAGTTAGTTGTGTTGTGAAATTCATCAAATTAATTTCAAGTCTAGACCTAAACAAGCATACATTGGTTTTGGGCAGTTTAGAAATTTCAAAAATCAACAATTTTTATCTGCTAATTTGTATTTGTCAACAAATAAAACACTTGTAGTTTACTTTGTTGAATACGTAGGTATCGGTTTAAAAAGGATTTTCATTTATCTCTCTTGATTCTGCTTTTGTGACCAGCACATTTTAGTAGATGCGGTATTTCCTTTTTTTTCCTTTTTCTCTTACTTCGAATACGTACAAATGATTTCCTCTAATTCCTCAAAGTGTTTACTTAGCCGCGTTAGTAACCTTTTTTCGGAGAAAAAACAATCAATAAGAGGCTCTTATCATTAATTTAGAGCGTCAAACTTTAACCGTCAAATATAGGGCAAAAAAATTTGTTGTTTCGAATGGTATAAAAATAAAAACTATGGACCTTTTTTCGTTTTTATTGATGTTCGAAAGCATTGGTTAATGAATGAAATCGAGAAAGCGTTGAAAAATTGAGCAAAATATTCTAATAACTCCCGTTCTTACTAAGTTGGAAGATAATAACAAATTCCATGTTACGAAGAAAAATCCTCAATTTTGATTGATGTAGAAAGTCAATAAAGGCAAGTAAAACTTTTCTTATCTGAAAGAAACATACTGTGAACTTTTCAGTTAGATCTTCCAAGTAGTTCATGAATGTGTGCGTTCACACGTGTAGACGCTATTATGGGTCATTCTCCAAAAAAGTGTAACTTTTCTGTCACACGCCTTTTACAGTAAAAACTTTAAGGAACAGTTTATTTAACAATGATTTTTAATTTCATCAAAACTATATACCTGCCAACAATTTTTTAATATTATATTTTATTTTAGTATATTTTTGGGTAACAACATGTGACTTCTCACCTCCGTGGCATGTCACACACCTTGTGTGACTGTTTATGTTGCTCAATAATTTGTTTAATTCAAAGTATATACTTATTTATTTATTATCCCTTTCACAAGTGTCTCAAATTCTAATTGTTTAAGTGTATTTAATTTTTTAATATTGTGTTTTAGTTAGTTTTGGAAGGACAAGGAGTCATGTCACATAATAAACTCTCACCTCCGTTACCTAAACACAAAATGCCATTCCTCATTAATGCGTGGCAGTAATAACATCAAATTTATTTTCCATGGTACAAGGGAGCCTCCTTCTTTAATTTCAGCCATAGTTGAAGTTGTGAGATTTTTGTCGAAAAATAAGAAGATAGGTTTTGCTTTAAAAACTTACTGTGGTTATTTTGACTTCTTACCTCCATGAACTTGAATTTCAGGGGTGTAAGTTAATGTGAAAAGAGAAGTGAACATGTTTTCAAATGCTTAACATGTGCAGATTGTAGCAACGAAGGAAAACAAATTTAAATGAAAAATGTATCTATTAGGCCTATATTAAGGGAAAGATCCTCGCCTCCGAGTCATTCCATGTCAAGTGACCTCTACTTGACCATCTCTGATTTGGATGAAACTTTATAGAGGTGTAGAGACGCTTTTGAAACTAACTTATGCAAATTTTCAGCTTCCTAGATCCAATTCCTGAGAATCTAGGATCTCCAAAAAATGTGGTTCAAAATGGCGAATCAGCTTTTTGTGCCAAATTGCCATATTTAGACTAAGTTTTCCAAAACTTTTATTACACTGAAAGCCTAAAATTTTAGACGCTTAAAGTACGTTTGGCCGTTAATATATATATTCAATTATTGTTGTGAATTTGAGCTCGTTAGATTTCGTGTAGCATGCGCGTGAACTTGTGAAAAAGCGTGATGGGGAACATTATTCCTGGATTTTAGGTTGTCATAAAATCTGAACAAAAATTATTCAAATGTTTCTACTTCGTGATTCCATTGTACAAATACTTGTTTTTAATGGGTTGCAGTTGCAGAGCTTAAATATCTATTTTCTAAAACATATTTACATCCAAAGTGACTGTCAAAATCGTTCAAGTGAAAAATAGCCTATCTTCAACGCGCTATATCTCAATTTTGTCACCTCGCACCTTCTTTTAGTTAAAATCATTAGAAAGAACAGATTTTTTACTTTAACAAAAAAAGTTTTTTCTTTGATGGTGTTCTTTCGTTTAAGGATTTAAAAATGAGCTTAAAATCCGGACTGTCGTAACGAATTGCAATGTTTAAGAGCAGGTTGTGGCAAATTTTATCCCACTGGAAGTCAGAAATTTTATAGGATTAAAGTCCGTTTGGTTGTCAATGAGTCCTAGTATTTTTATGAATTTGAGTTCATTAACTTTTATGTAGCACACACTGAAATTCGCAAGAAAAATGCAGTGGAGAAACTTTTTCCTGGATTTTACATTGTCATAAATTCTGAACAAAAATGATTCAAAAGCTCGCGTACTTTGTAATTCTACTGTCAATATACCAGTTTTAAATGGTTTTAAGTTGCAAAGCGAAAATATTGATTTTCTAAAAGATATTGGTATCCAAGGTGGCTGTCAAAATCGCTCATGTGAAAAATAGCCTATTTTTAATGTGCTGTAGGCTGTAGGTCAATTTTGTCACCTTGAATCTTCTTTTCACTGGCACCATTAGAAAGAACATATTTTTTCCTATAAAAATAGTTTTTCTTTACTGGTGCTCTTTTGGATAAGTGTAAAACAATGAGCTTGAAATACTATTTGTCGTTAGCGAGAAAATCTCGTTCTGCAATGAATAAAGAATCGTGAGTGCCGTGAAAACCAACTAATAGTTATTTTTCAACTGTTATTAGTCAGAAACAGTTGAAACTGTTTCTGAAAAAAGTTCACTTTGCAAATGCAATATGATAGAAAAACAAAATTTTCTTGTTCTGTCTGATGTATCAGTCTGCTTCCAGAACATGATATTTTTCTGTTTCTAACACATTTAATTTGCAAAAGAACTTTTAAGAAGAGAATTAAAAACCTATTTCTGACTAATAACAGTTTCAAAATCCCCTTTAGTCGGTGTCCACGATATTCACCACTTTATTGTAGAACGAGGCTTTCTTGCGAACGACAAACAGTATTTCAAGCTCATTTTTTTACGCTTATCTGAAAGAACACCATCGTAATGAAAAACTATTTTTATAAGAAAAAATATGTTCTTTCTAATGGAGCCAACGAAAATAAGATGCCAGGTGACAAACTTGACCCACAGTGCATTAAAAATAGACTATTTTTCATGTGAACGATTTTCACAGCCACTTTGGATGCCAATATCTTTTAGAAAATCAATATTTACGCTCTGCAACTATAAACCATTAAAAACATGTATATTGACAACAGAATTACAAAATACGAGCTTTTGAATCATTTTGGTTCAGAGTTTATGATATTCTAAAATCCAGGAATAAGTTTCTCCACTGCGTTTTTCTTGCGACTTCACATGCATGCTAAATAAAAGTTAATGAACTTAAATTCATAAAAATACTAGAACGTATTGACAACCAAACTTTAAGCCCCTAAAATTTCAGGCTTCCAGTGTGATAAAATCTGCCGCAACCTGCTCTTAAACATTGTAATGCGTTACGACAGTCAGAATTTTAAGCTCTTTTTTTTTTTTTTTTAATCCTTAAACGAAAGAGCACCATCGAAGAAAAACCTTATTTTGAAAGGAAAAAGTATGTTCTTTCTAATGGTTTTAACGAAAAGAAGGTGTGAGGGGACATAGCGGTTTGAAAATATGGCATTTTTCACTTGAACGATTTTAATAGCCACTTTGGATGTCAATATAGATATTTAAGCTCTGCAACTGTAACTCGATAAAAACAAGTATTTTTACAATAGTATCATTAAGCATGAGCTTTTGAATAATTTTGTTCAGATTTTATGACAGCCTAAACTCGAAGAAAAATTTTCCCAATCGCGCTTTTCACAAGTTCACGCGCATGCTACACAAAATCTGACGAGCTCAAATTCACAAAAATACCTATTAACGACCAAACGCACTTTAAGCGCCTAAAATTTCAGGCTTCTAGTCTAATAAAATTTTCTGAAAACTTAGTCTAAATATATATGACAATTTCGCACAAAAAGCTAATTCGCCATTTTAGCTCAAGTTTTTCGGAAATCCTAGATCCTCATGATTTCGATCTAGGAAGCTGAAATTTTGCATAGGTTAGTTTCAACAGCATCTCTACACCTCTATAAAATTTCATCGAAATCGGAGATGGTCGAGTGGGGACGATGAGAAAAATTAGGTCAGTTGACTTGGAATGACTCCTCCGTGAAAGACGTTATCAATGCCATTATTTCTGAGGTGAAAATAACTGATGAAGGGGAAATACATCAAAAATAAGACATTCTATCTTATCTTCTCCTCTTCTTTTTAAAGAAGATGTGTGTCAATTTCTTCAGCTATTTTATGCAATTCAAATCATTTTTTTTTTTTTTTCAAACTCATACTAGCAATTAACCATACATGTTTGTGTATATGTATTTAAGATTATATGGATGATGTACATGGTAAAGAGATTCCTTTGATGCATACAATAAAAATCCAGTATATCCTCAAAGTTACTAAATACAATTTTTTAACATACATTTGAAACTATTAACTAAGCCGTACTTTAATAAAGAGAGCTTAGTCTTCTCCTCTTCTTTTTTAAAGAAGATGTGTGTCAATTTCTTCAGCTATTTTATGCAATTCAAATCATTTGTTTTAGGGTTGTTTTTTTTTTTTTTTCAAATTCATACTAGCAGTTAACCATGCATGTTTGCGTATATCTATTTAAGATTATATTAATGATGTACACGGTAAAGAGATTCCTTTGATGCATACAATAAAAATCCAGTATATCCTCAAATTTACTAAATACAATTTTTTAACATACATTTAAAACTACTAACTAAGCCGTACTTTAATTAAGAAAACTTAGTATAAGATTCTCACTAATCATTAAAATAGCTGATTGTTTGCACAATTAACAAAAATACTACTTTGATATTAAATTGGCCTCGATTTCTAAATATTAAAAGCTTTTTTCTTTTTTTTTTATTTCCGTGAACAAGAATTTTTTTTTTTATTTATTTTATTTATGAGTAAAATAATTGGAACTTAGCTGTGCCATTGTTTATGATTACTTTTAGTAGGTAACACTTTCATGTAAGAATGAAAAAAAAAGAAAACAAAAGGTTTCGAAATTGAAAAATATTTGCTTTTAAAAGTTACGTTTTCTAGAGGATGACCCGTATATAACACCATTTTATACTAGGTATCAACAGACATGTTTACAATAAAAGTTCCGAATCAAAATGTACGTTACTACAGCCCATGTTCTCTTTGAAGTATCGAATGTACTTAAGCAAAAACATTTCTTTAGTTTCATATTCTCCGTAATGCAGCCATGTTCTGAAAGTAAAATCAGTTCTATTCGATAATAATGAGCACCATTTCGCCATTCCAAATTATTAAATAATGACACAACCCATCGTTTCTATTAAACTCACTCGTAACTAACAACCGTGTTCATTATGTTTGAAATATGCAAGCAATGTCTTACTTGTGCTAACGATACGGAACCCATTAAAATCAAACAAATAAATGCTTTCTCTCGAAATCCAACATATCTATCTACAAAATGAATCACATCGAATGTTAATTGCAGAAAGCATGTTTAGATTGAATTCATTAAATATAATGTTTCACTCCTTTAATATGAAAGGTAATTGAGTCATTAATCTTAACTTTGGCTGCATATTTTTGATTAATGAAATATGCACTTTTCCCGACTTTAGAAGTGCGGCTCATAATGGTAAAGTGAATATATAATCATTAATATTAAATATCTGGCATTTTAATTAAGATGAAATGTACAAAGTTTGCTCGTAAAGTAAAAATTAATTAAGGCAAGGAAATTCATCGCAATGTTATGAACCTGTTGAATTTATAATCAAGTGTTTTCATACAACAAGCGAAACCAACATTTAAATGCAATAATATATTCTCAACACTTGTACTTCTATATATAGTAAATGCAGTAAGAAATTTTGTTTACAATAACTAATGTTTATATATATATATATATATATATATATATATATATATATATATATATATATATATATATATATATATATATATATATATATATATATATATATATATATATCGCTTTGCTTTATATATATATATAATATCGCTTTGCTTTAATACGTTTCAAATATAAGTTTATTTATCGTTGAAAGAAAGTGAAATTACATTTTTACTTTCTTCTACATCTAATATATAGAAGAAAGTATTGGATTCGTGCAAATTTTCGAATTTCGAATTTTGACGGATTCGAACGTTTTGAGGTGGTCTGAGTTTATTTCGACTATTTTTGGAAAATGTCTGTCTGTCTGTGTGTGTGTGTATGTGTGTCACGTCTGTGTGTGACCAGTTTTTTGTGGCCGCTCTACAGCAAAAACTACCGCATGAAATCGAACGAAATTTGGTACACATATGTGCCCCTATGTGAACTTGTGCCCATTGGTTTTTGGCACGAATTCATCCAAGGGGGGTGGAGCAATGGGGCGTTTTTTTTAAGTTACGCGTGATTGCTTTTCCTTAGGAAGTAACCGGCGGAATCAAACAAAATTTGGTCCATGTGTTGCCAGTAACAGGAACAGGTGCTTATTCAATTTTGGTGTCAATAACTCAAACGGGGGTTGAGCTATAGAACGTTTTTTGTCGTCAATTGGGATTGCTGTATCTCAAGAAATAATGAACGGAATGAAAGAAAAATTTATCGGCAAGTAGCCCTTAGTGGGTATAAAAGCTGATTTTATTTTGGTGTCAACAGCTAAAAAGGGGGGTAGCGTAATCTCCCGTTCTTTTTTTTCCATTGTGAGTGCCCTATCTCAAGAAGTAATGCTACGTTCTGGTTGAAATTTGGAATATATGTAAATCCATATGTAAACAGGCTTTGGTTCAATTTTGGCACCAATCGCGCCAAGAGGTGCTGATTTATTTTTATTATCATTATTTTTTTAGCGAATAAAAATAGCTTTATTAATGCAACAATAAGAAAGATAAATCGTAAAGATTGTCGTCTGCGTATTTCTCGTGATTTTAATTGTATGGAAATGATCGGAAATATTATCTCAATGATTTAAAATTTTTGACTGTTGCCATCTTATGTTTGTTAATAAATAAAATATTTGTAATTAATTCAAGTAAGGCTTTTAAAGTAACTTTCAATTTTCGCTCTTTGTTTTGTTTTTACAATAATTCAGACATTGGGATGGTCGTCAAGTTTTTGCATGTGTCATTTTGTTTTTGTTGGGAATATTGCTTCCTCGTCAAGCATGGGGAGGGATCAAAAAAAGGAAAAATATAGAAGAAAGTTTCGTGATGGCCACAACATACTAGTTATATTTTTATAAACATGTGTAGTCAAAAAAATAATAAAACCATAGTTGTCTAATTTCGTGTGAAGACTTTTAAAAACTTTCAAGATGACTAGAGATACGTGTAAAGGATTATATTGGGGTGAGCAGGTCGATGGCATATCTACAAAAAATCAGATTTGAAGATATAATTTAGGAAAATCATTTTTGATAGCGCTGAAACAATCAAGGAAAAGCGCTTTTGATTCAAACGTTGCGTCATAAATATTAATACAATATTGAATTTTGAAGTTATGGTACTGATAAAAAAATATAGTTTTATCATCCGCGGAACCAAGACAGTATATTTCATCTGTAAATCGAAGTAAAATACATGACAAAAATGGAAACAAATGAAAGACGAAGCATTTTTAGGCATTGCCCATTTACTTGGCCAAGTAGTATATCCATACATTTTAAACAACAAACAACTGAAAGAGTTTTTTTTTTTTAATGAAAAAGACTTTTTTACTCTGTCATCATCGAATTTCTGAAATTAAGAGTATAGAGTGAGATTCCACTAGACTTAACCAACCCTCATCGAGTTTTTAAAAATTGTTACCATAAATGAAGAGTAAAAGTTGTAAATAAAACGCGAAAGTAAGAATTTCTACCTCTTTCACGTGAACTAATCAGGATTACCAGGGGTTGAAAGGTGCCTAAAAATAAGCCCTCATCGAGTTTCCGAAAATTGTTATCATAAATGAAGAGTAAAAGATGAAAATAAAACGTTTAAGTCAGGTTGCCTACCTTTTCCGGGTCAATAACCAGGGTTGTCAGGAGCTAAAAGGTGCCCAAAGAGGGAGATAATTTATCCATCATAGAGTTTCTGAAAATTGTTGTTATAAATGAAGAGTAAGAGCTGTAAAAAAAACGCTAAAGTAAGGTTGTCTACCTTTTACCGGTCCTTAATCAAGGTTTACAGAGGCTAAAAAACGCTCAAAAATGAGTAATTTACCCTCATTGAGTTTCCAAAAATTGTTATCATAAATAAAGAGCTAAAGTTGTAAACGAAACGCTTAAGTAAGGTTGCCTACTTATTGCGTGTGAACTAATCAGGGTTGCCAGGGGCTAAAAGGTTCCTAAAAATGAGTTTGTTACCCTCATCGAGTTTCCGAAAACTGTTGAAATAAATGAAGAGTAAAAACTGTAAAGAAAACGATTCAGTAAGGTTGCCTATCTATTGCACGTAAACTAATCAGGGTTGCCATGGGCGAAAAGGTATCCAAAAATGAGTAATTTAACCTCATCGAGTTTCCACATAAGTTATATTTTTTAAAAAAAAGCAGGTAAAAATATTACAAAACTGCTGGTATACGGTGGCTCAAGCACAAGTAGTCCAATCATAGAGTTGTCGCTATTCAAAGTTTCAATAATTGAAACTTTGTTAGTGTAAGCAAATAATCACTTCGCATCGTTCATTTATTTATCTATTTTTTTAATTTAATGAAGTTTATGAAACATAATTTAATCTAAATTCACGCTATTTATGTAAATTTGCAGATGCGGCGAGTGGGGCTTATAAATGCGGGGCAAAAAAATTTTAGGGAGTTAAATACTAGTTTAGGCTATCTTGAGTGATAACGGGGGAGGGGGTGGGGGGCTTTTGATGTTCTCTCGCGTAAATGTTTTGGAATTGTAGTTTTAAAAACGCCGCTTTAGTAGAGTTTTGTTAACGTTGGGGAATGAAGAGGCGTTTCCAGGGTTGTCCCGTAATATTTTTTTAAAAGAAAGTCTAATTAATAATAATAATAATTAAAACAAAGAAGTTTGAACTGTCTTTGGCAATGTAAGGGCAAGGAAGGCTCTTCCTTCAAAAAGATCTCCGATTTTTTTTTTTTCTAAATTGGAGTCTTAAAAACGCAGTTTTACGCTATCTAGGGGGTGTTCTTTCTGATTTTTTTCCCTCAAACTGCAGTCTTTTTAACGCAAATTTTGTTCATTTTTGAATTTCAAGAAAGCAGGGAGTGCTCTCAAGGATTTTCTCTCGGGGAAATTTCGAAATTGAAGTTTTAAAACTGAAATTTTGAACAATATTTGATGACGTTAATGTCCGGGTTATCTCACACAGAATGTTTTGATACTAAAATCTCAACGTTGAGACAATCTTTGATGATGAAAAAAGTTCGGGGGCAGTCTACCCCCTTGCTCCCCCCACCCCCACCCCCCGATCCGCCGCCGCTGAGTTTGTCAAAATAAAAGGCAAGGAGAAAAATTTTTACAATTAAAGAAAAGGTAACGATTTTCGATATGCTTCATAAACTGAAAATTGCGTCGAACCTAATGACCGTACAGTACTATTATAGTGCTGCATTTAATTATTACTGCATACTATATGTACGGTACTGTTTCCTTTTATGCCTCTCCATTATTTTTGGTTATCGTAACAGAAAAACTATGTTGTATAACACAGCCTTTTTTTTTAATACATTAAAAATTCCGTTCCATATGTAAAACAGTAATACAAAGTTAAAAAATGGTTTAAATCAGCTTAAGTGGCGTTTAAAAATGTCTAAAGAATTGGGTATGTTAACCAAACAATCGAATACATATCCATTTCCACACCACGAAATTTCGAGTTACGCGAGTCTTTGGAACGTATCCCTCGCGTAATTTGAGACTCGGCTGTATTCATGTCAGTCATGAAATGTATTACATCACAAGCGTTACGAAAATATCCTTTTTAATGAGGAAAATGAATATTTTATTGACTAATATTTTAATGTACTTTACAACAAATTTCATTAAATCTTATTAGGTGAAAATGTCACTTACATAAAACATGCGTTTACATATTTCCATTAATCAAACACCAAACTTCCGGCTACCATGTAAAATGCATGCAAATTATTGCAAAACGCAAACTCCGAATATCGATGTTTGCATTTGATAAATGATGGCTGACGATGCAGCAAACTGGGAAGCAAGGATACACCCTCTCTTCAAATATTCTGTGTTACATCAATGTTGACATGACCGTCTGCTGCCTATGAATTAATGATTATGGATTGCTTGTATTTCATCTACTCGTACCTCTCCGACTGTTTACGAAAGACAGAAATTCGTTGCTTTAGCTCATTTCTGATTGGCGAACGAGCGAAGTTGCCAAGAGGAAAAGATAAGTAATGAGGAAATATTGCACAAATTCATGGCAAGGGGTTTTTTTTTTTTTCGTAAGATAGTGATTGCTTGAATTTTCTGACTAAACAAAAAAAGTTCAAATGCAAATTTTTATTCCTGGAACTAACTGCGAGTAATTCTTAAAGAATTAAGTATGAATTTTTCGAATGTATATCGATGCATTACCGTTCCTTTCTTGTAGAAGTGTCACTTCGTACAGTAATTCGTGGTGGCCTTCCTGCCCCCCCCCCTTCCCAACAAAAAATACTTGAAGTGATCAATGTAAACATAAAATACACACAGTTTTCAAAAATATTTTTTTATTTATGTGGTGCAGAGGAAGTTTGCATTAAAAAGCAAGTATAAACTATGAATGCATTTTAAATGAAATTTTCCCTAGACGAATGTGAAACAGCTACTTCTCTGCAATACCGTTCTCTATTTTCGTTCAAATGTCACAGGTTTAATGTAGTTTAATAAATATTTGGGGAAATGTTTCGCAATTGAAGTATTCTAACATCCTTAATAAACTCTTAAATGTCTTTTGGTGTCACCAACAGAAGGATGTCACTCGAGGCGGACTGCCCCCCCTCCACCCCCCGGTAGTTACGCTACTGATATGTTACTTCAATTGTCCAACATCTGGTAAATGTCAACATTAACCGATGAATATTATCATTTACGAACCAAATACACTGGTGGACGAACGAATACTTCCGGTAAATCATTAGTGAAAGTCAACATTCTCGAATTTCGGTCTTTCAAGGCAAGACATTTATTTTGCAATTCGGAAGAAAAACTGTCAAGCTTACATTAATTTAAACACCAAAAATGCAGACGATAGTTTGGAGAAATGAAACAGCAGCATTTATCCCAAAATGAAATGTGAAAAGTTATTTCTAGCTTGTCTAGTAGATGTTGTAGTAGATGAAAATCATGCAGCATACTAGAGCTGCTGCATTCACAGGTCAAGTTTGAAAAAAAAAAGTAATTCACATTTAATTTTGTTTAAATGCAGTAGTTTTATTACTTACTGACTACTTTATTAGTGTCGTTATATTAAACTACGTTTAACCTCACTGATGTTGATAAAACCACTCATTATACTAATTATGTTTTTGCTTAGATATTTTGTTTATCATCCATCTATTTGCATAAATAGTTTTAAATGTAGTGTTGTGCTACAACAAGATTTTAACACTAACATTGCTTTTATGCGCGTCAGAAATCTAAAAACCATTGTTCTAGTAGCATTTAAAATTTGTCACTTTTGTCTTCGTATTAATTTAGTATTGTGTTGCTTTTTTACAATATGCAAGAGACAAATTGTTTTAAATCACTGGTAAATCAAAGAAGACTAAGTTCTTAAGAAATACAAAAAATTAGTATAAACTTCCGTACTTATTCCTTCTACGCAAATTTAAAAACTTAGCTTCAGAAATATTAGATTACACAGTTACTGCCAAGACAATTCGAGAAATTACTAGAAATACCACTTAACTTCAATAGCAATATCTAAGCAATACGGGTCTTATCCTTTTTAATAAACAATTCTTCGTCTGGAAACTGTTCTCCCATAAATATGTATGTTTTGAGCTTCTCACTCAAAAGCAATTAGAAGAACGGATAAGAAGATATATAAAACCGCAGGTACTAAATTATCCTATCTAGTAAATATGTATTCTGTATTGAACTACTTTACTATTTTTAGTTTTTTACCTTCTTTAATAATTTTTAATTTATTTTTGTATTTAACTGTTTTTGTTTTGCTTTTATCACTTTTTGTATTTTTAGCAACATTTTACGATATAATAAGTCTTATTTCATACTAATTTTACAAGTTAAATTTACTATCTGATGTCACCAACTGCCCCCTCACTTCCAAAAGTAAGGGGGGCTTTCCTCCTCACTTTTCAGAATTTAAAATTAATTATCGATTGAGAAATGACTTTTAAAAAGGTGGATTGATTTATTTTACGAAATTTAGAACTAAAAACCCCAAATAAGTGAACTATACTCATCTTATTTTATACTAGTGGCACTCGCACGGCTTTGCCCGTAGTAGAAAAAGAAAAGGTCATTTGGTTTGCCTGTATATTTACAAAAAACATGATAATGAATTTCTCGCCAATTTGCTATGCTCTCGCCAATTTGCTATGCTTGCCCATGTTACAGTTCCACGTTATGATCATTTAGTAATTTACTCACACACGTTGTGACAATTCGCTCAGTGAAAAGTTCTTAAAATTGGAATAGAAAAGGAACAAAATCGAATTTTTCAAAAATCGCTTCGAGGTGCACACCCCCATGCTATAAACTAATTCTGTGCCAAATTTCATCAAAATCGGCCGAACGGTCTAGGTGCTATGCGCGTCACAGAGATCCTGACAGAGAGACTTTCAGCTTTATTTTTAGTAAAGAAAAAGTGCATTTTTAAAATGGAGAAGGTAAGTAACGGTGGCTATCGTCCTGATTTTTGATGAATTTGTCTACATTTTCTGAAATTTTTAAATATTTTTTTTTTATTAATCCAGTAATATAGCCCAACTTTACAAAAAAAAATCAGATTCAGGGGCTCCGCCTCCTTACTCCTACATTTCTCTTGACTCCCCCCCCCCCTGTTTTTTGCAGCACCAGCCGCCTATGGATGTCAACTTTTTTGTTCATTTATTCATTTTGTGATTCTTAGATTTTCTACAATGTAAAGATTTGTCCCGCTTTGTTTTGAGCATTAATGGAAACAACACAATACTTTGAAATTTTTAAAGTTGATGGATTAATGATTGAAAGTAAAGGAGTGGCACATTTTGAAACATGTCTCAAGTACTAATATATAATTTTTAAAAATTATTTATGAATTTTATGTTTTAGAAATGTATTAATTTATACACGTTTGTAAGTGCAAATTAATAAACAATTTCCTCATAATTTTTTACAGCAAATATAGCCCTAATTAAAATGAAATGAATAAATCTACATTACAAATTGCCTCAATTAGCAATTAGGAGTCTGATAATTCATGTTATTTAAAATTCTTGAAACTAATGCATTAATTTATTCAGTATAATAACGGTAAGCTTCTTAAAGACGCTCGAATTTAAGAGGATCAATTTATAATACCCAAATGCATAAATATTTAGCTATCCGATCCCGATTTAATGGTCGAAATATGCATCCGTCTACTTTCTTAATTAGATATTGTTCACACTAATCCAGTTAATTACAATTTTAATCCTAAAACAAGAGCCGTAATTCTTATAAATTTTGAGAAAACGTTTTACACGGTGAAATTTATTTATTCCACTGACGCGGATGAAGTGTAAATTTTGTGAAGAGTATTGATGCAGTGAAGAAAATCTTTTATTTATGATTAAAATATTTCTGAAAGGGTTCTTAAGAACCAGATATTAATTCTCAAAAATGGTTTGCTTGTTATTTTTTTATTTCTTTATTTTAATGTAGGAGAACATGGGGCAAAGTGAAATGGTGAAATATTTACTCTGCTTTCAGTTCCATCTATGTGGTATTATTTTAATAGTACCATATGTGGTCCATTCCAATCAGGAAAAACATACCGCCGAAGATTAAAGCATTTGGTAATATAGGCAATTTTTAAAAATTGACTCATATTGTAATATTTTGCTGTAAGTCAAAAATTACTTTCGTTACTATAAAAAGATGAAGTTATTGTTATTAACATTTTAAGCATGAATAGGGACCTCCTGACATTAAATGCAATATTAATTTAGTTAATATTAAGCTTACTTGTATTTTAAATAAATTGTACAATTAGTCAAGTACATTCTGGGCAAAGTGGATGGGGCAAAGTGAAATTGTTTTGTTTCATTTACTCACTCAATCATCTAAAAAAAATCACTAACAGTTTCATTTATTATTTCATTAATTTACATTCCTTCATTTAGTAATTCACTTATTTATTCATTCATTCACTCATTTTTTATTCATTCATTCTTTTACAGAACTCAGAGTTATACAACCTTATTTTTGCAGATTTTTAAAAACAAACTTCGCCTTTGTCTCGCAATTTGTTACACTATCATGATGAACCACGATGAAAGAAAGCTCAATGTTTCACTTAGAGTAAAGAAATTACATAGAGAGACCCCCGCAATACTAAGAAATTGAAGCCAGACGTTGCACCGCTGTATCCCAAAATTTTTAGCTTCTTGCTAATGGGGTCTTTTTTGAAATTTTAAAAGTATTTTTTTCCTAAAAGAGCATGCTGAAAAACATAAGATCTGACCATTTTTTAAATAATTTGACAAAGTTTAATATTTTTAAAAAAATATTTTAGCCGGTGCGCAGATTCAATTTCTTTTGCTACGCTTCTGCACATGACATCACAAGTGATGAAATGTCATTCAATGATGTTAGAGTGCAATATTTAATTCGCTTCTTTACACAAAGCAATGGCAACTATATGGTTAATAGCAAGTGTAGGGTGCAATTTTTAATTCGCTTCTGAAATATTATATGCTGGTAACGTGGTAGACAGAAAGCATCAGCATTTAGCGCACCAGTGAAGTACGCGCCGAAGTTCATCACTTGTGACGCTATAAAGACCACGCCACGCCTTGTTTTAAAAAAATCGGACATTTGAAAAAAATTAAAAATTAAACGTTTTGAAAATAAAAAAAATTTTTCCTCGTTCCATGTTTTTTTTTCCTCTCTTTCTATCAAGTTTAGTGACTAAAAGTAGTATTTTTGACTGATGGAAACAACCCCATTATCTTGAGATGCATTTTGATTGAAAACATTCCGTTACTGAATCTCAACTGGTAGTTAATTTAAACTTAGATATTGTTGCAAGTTTATAAATCATGTTTTTAAAATTGCATTAAAACATGAATTAAAATGCAAACCAATCCGCCGTTTACTTTATTCGGTCCCTTCGTGTAATTGGTGAAAACCGTACTCGCGAAGCGACCATGTTATCATAACCCCATTCCTCATTGCACCGCTGCGTCCCATCCGGTTACAATTTCCTCTCCTATGATGGTTGAAGACTTTTATCCGTTGATAGTTTCTATATGAAAAAAAATATATATTTGCAATTCATTTTAGAATGTAAGGCTTTTAAAATGAATTTCAATTTTTTCTCTTGATTGCGCTTCTACAACTAGCAAATTTTACCAGGTGTTATCATCTTTTCTTTACCATGTTTCTCATGTCATCTAGAAAAGAAAATTAACTGTATTTCAATTTTGTATGTGGTTTTACCCAAAACGTTAATGTTAATATGAGGTTGACAATCACGGTTGCGTTTTTTTTTGGGGGGGGGAGGGAGGGAGGAATTTATGATTTAATATAAGTACTTGCGATCCTTTCTCGTGATTTTTAAGTGACATTATCTAATATGTTACTTTTCTGAACTTTGTTTTGCACTTGAAAATCTAACATTAAAGTATGAACCTTAATCATATCATAAAGTAAAGGAAATTTAATAGCAAATGTCATAATACTGTTTCCAAAAAAGATGTTCTTTTGTGTGAAAGAATACAGATTGGAGTTCGGTTTGAAATAGTTCTTAATTAATTGCATAATGAACCTTTTCGCTAAAGAGATCTTTTTGGTGCTCGAAAGATTTAAAGTACACTCTGTCGGCTTAAGTGCGAGATCTGAAGTACTGGTAATAATGAATTTCATTAAAAATTGATAAAATGAGATTGGCATGATTTATTAATTAAACTTCAGTTTTCTTTTTACTTTAAAGCTGAGCAAATAATAAAAGGACTTTTATAATATATTTTTACAATGTTCAATTGCTTAAACTAAAACAATGCTTTTGCGATCCTGCTATTAGTTTCGAAAGAGTGGATTTCGCTATCGAGTATAAACATTTTTTTCTTTCGGCAATTGTTTGACACGTTTCTATTGCATTGTATTTGATTTTTTTAATTATATTGTAAGAAGTTGAATTTGTGAGTTGGAAACTGGTTATGTTTTTGCATAAAAATAAGTTAGCAGATAATCTGTCACATATTTATTAAAAAAATTAGAATCAAACAAGGATTGCTACTTAAGCTAATGAACTTAATGCTTGTATACTTTGATAAGTAGGAAATTCTTATAAATTGAATAGTTCCCATTCAATGAGAAAAA
Source organism: Uloborus diversus (assembly GCF_026930045.1). NCBI lineage: Eukaryota > Metazoa > Arthropoda > Arachnida > Araneae > Uloboridae > Uloborus > Uloborus diversus. The sequence goes on along the minus strand of NC_072735.1, from coordinate 38,882,915 downwards.
TTTCTAGAGATTTGATTAGTTTTTGTCCAAGTATTAGTTTCTTAAAGTATTGCAAGAGGATTTGTTGTTTACTTATATTTCAAGTTGAACCTTACATTATGTTCCAAAAATAGTAAAAAATGTACATTGAAAAAAAAAACAACGAGCTCTTTCATGAGATTTGGCATTCAGGTTTTGGAACATAGCATATAAATTTGGATTTTAAATCATCATGAGAAAAAGAACGTGAGAACTTGCTATTATGTGTGATTGTACCTAGAAATGAAAACAGTCGGAAAAAAACCGGAAAATTTCGGAAAACAACGGGTAAAAAACGTTTTTTTTCCGAAGGGGTTAATTTCGAATCCGGAAAAATTGAAAACATTATTTTTTTGCAACTTTTCAGAAAATTTTAATTGAAAGTTTCTGCAAAAAGTGATTAGAAATTTCTCATAGTTAAATTCTGATGCAATTTTCTCCCCCAAAATACCTTGTACATTAAAATATTATCTAACTTTGATAATGTAAGTTGTTGTATGACAATATAATTTGCTTATAAATCAAAAAAACATGTAATACTTTTTACAAAAAAAATTAAACCAATATCCTTAGTGAAGTATTTATTTTCTCTTCTTCATAAAACAAACAAGCGTAACTTTAATCAGAGAACTATGTTTCTGCTGACTGTACGAACCAAATATACAAGTCCGGGCAAGCAATTTTCCTTGTATAACTTTATTAAAAATAAAGAAATTAACAAATCACAAAAATAATAATATGAGAAGTCCTTTAGCAATCAATAGATTAATTTGTTTCAAAACGGCCGCCTTTTGAAGTAATGCAGAGGTGCAACTGCTTATGGAAATTTTTATTCAAGGGCCGCAAGTCCTTTAATCAATCCTATTAACTATAAAGTTGCATTGTAAGGAAGGGAAATCATATTCTTTCAAACAATATTAATCATGTTTAAAAGTCAAAAATTACAGTTATTATTTCAAGTTTCAAAGGCGATCTGAAATAGAAAATGCAATTGTTATGATTAGACAAACCTTATCCAATATTATTGGTTGAACGATGACTTGACTTATTTCTGGTGTTTGACCAAGAAAGCTTTCAGTTATAAAACAAAAAGTTTTTTCTTTCTTTTTTTTTAAATCTTTTTTTTACCTTTATGTGTATTTCTGTCAAACAGAAAAAGATGTGTGGATTGTATATATATTTTTAATGCTTAACCCATTTTATGTTCCAAGAAACACAGAGCTATTAAGAAACAATATTTTTATTCATAAAAAAAATCAAATTTTCCATTTTTTCCAATTTTTCCCGAAAAAAACCAGTAAAAACCATTTTTTTTTCAGCACTTCAAAATTTCCGGAAATTTTACATCTCTAATTGTACCTCAGTAGAAATATAGATAAAGGAGGTAAATCTCCATAACTTTTTTTTTCTTTTGAATGTTTGAACGTTCTGAGACTCTAAACCTATATTCAAACTATTCAAAATGAATCGCAAGTATGAAAACAAAAGTCACTAATGTTATAGGCTGCAAGGTAACGATTACCATCAGAAACCGTAAAATATATACATATATCAGGGTTCCCAACCTTTTTGATTGTGCGACCCACCAGTTTTGTAGAAAACACGATTGAGACCCACTAACGAATACATTACTTTCACAGCCAAAATTTACTTTCTGGGGGGGGGGGGGGGGGTTCTGTTCGTAACTGATCTCAAGTGTAAATAATACCGTATTAGGACTGAAAGTGCGTTAAAAACAAGAGTTCTGGTGATGTTAATCTCATTCTCCCCTTATGTTGCACCACAGATATAAATATACTGTACAAGAACAATTTTCAAAATAATTTTATTGCTTTTTTTTTTTTTTTTTTTTTTTTTTTTTTTTTTTGATGGCATAACTGTAAGGAAACTCAAGAAAAAGTCATCAAAGTTAAAGTTCCATGGGATTTTTGGCGTTGTTTTTCCTCTCCGAGGGTTTGATATCTGGACTGAAACTGGATAGTTATAGTCTCAAATAATTCGCAACATTCAATGTATTTCAATATTTTTTTTAAAAACTGCAATGAAAAGTCTCATTCAAATAGGTAGGTTGTCAAAAAGCCCCTCAAGTGCCTCAATTCACTAGTTAGTCATGCCAGTTCAGCGAAGGAGGAGCATTTTTAACTTGCAGTTTGTGGAAATTTTCATTAAAGAAGTTTCTGATTCATTAGATTTCATCTTTAATTATAAGGTTAGAAATAGTATGAAAAATCTTAATCCTAAAGTTCCTTATTGGCGATGAGCCAGGGAGAGTTGTGACGGTAAATCTAACAAGTAAATTTTCGCAAAAAATGGTATTTAATACCCCAAGATTTATCTTGGTTCAGGTTCTCGACCAGTGTCCACAGCCCAGTAACACGCTGTTCGAGGCCCACTTGTGGGCCGCGGCCCATGAGTTGGGAACCGCTGACATAGATAATAACCAGTAAAAGCTGGATAAATATGAGTAAAAGTGACTTTTTTACTGCTTCTAACAGCACTTTAAATGTTTAGTTGCTTGCATTTCTTAGGCTTCATAAAAAATGTAGTTGCTTCGACGTAACAGGTGAGGTGAAACATTACAGAAACAGAATTCATTGCAAGCAGTCAAGCAGGAGAGAAGGAAAAATAACGATAGGATATTGCCGCATGCGTTTTACAATCTCACTATAGTGCCTAATTAATTTATTGCATTTTCTAAGTTGAAAATGAATGGAAACAGAGTTTCTAAGAAAACAACAAAAAATAAATAAAATTTTCATTTCGTCCGAGAATGTAAAAGTAAAATGGTAAGCTCAAAATGTAAAAGAAATAATTAATTTTTATAGGGAGAATATAGATCGAATATAGTTTGGACTTTAAAAAAATATTGCCCTTTAAAAATTGTCATTTTTACAAAACTGTGTCTAAATAATTAGAGGCAAACGCGAACAACTGTAATGAACTACCACCCCTGTAAGCTAATAGATGCATCCTTTTCCGCCCACAAATCGGATGTTTGCCTTTCTATACATTTGGTGGTCAGAATGTACGGAGTTGGAAGAAAATATACGCAACACATAACGGCTCACTACAGACTGAAATCATTGAAAGCGGTTGTCATTTCAAAAATTATAAGAATTTCTAAAACATTTTGTTTCGTGGAAGGAGAGGATGAAATGTCGTCTTGTGTATACTTTCCCTTTCAGATTTCTTCATTTTTATCTTTACTATGAAAGTTGGAAAAGGAGAAAAAATTCTCACTGGTGATTTTGATAGATTAGGTAATACGACGCATGTCTATAAAAGAAGAAATCGTCAGTTGGATGCAGTAGTAAAAATATGGTTATTATGGCAAATTAGCACCTATAATTCATAATAAAGATTAAATTTTGTTTATACCTTTACGGTATTTTGTTTTTCATATCTATCTTAAATCATACTGATTAGTAATCTAGAAGTGTTGTTATTTTAATTTCTTTTTCTTTTCTTTTTAAGTTACATCTGTGTTTATTTGTCGCTGAAGAAGGGCAATTTTACGCCTATTCCCCTTCTTTTTAAAAGAAAAGTCTGCTTAAGTCACGTTTTGAATAAACTCAAACGATTTGTAACCAAGACGACGAAAATTTCTTCTCTTAATACATATTAAAACAACTATCTAGATCTATTCTCGTTGTCATGATAATCTGAAAAATCAGAGCAACCTCAGTCAAGGGATCTTAATAAGCTGCTCGTGATTGCTCAATGTAACGCAGATTTAAAGTTGATATGTACTTATATGATATGATTTATGATATATATGTATATCGAATATATACAAGAACTATAGTTATCAACAAAATTAAGTATAGCGATGGAACATTTAAAAAAAAGAGAAACAAAAAAAAGCATTTATTTGAAGGCACATTTTGAATTTTATTTAAAAAAGTAAAATAAAATTTGACTTTGAAAACGGTCTATTAAATATCTCAGTTTTCAAAAAAGCAAAATAAAATTTGACTTTGAAAACAGCTTATTAAATGTTTTGGTTTTCAATAAAAATTATTTTCGTCGTAAGTTCTTATGGAGTAACTACACGTAATTTCTCAGTAAAATAAAACCGTTTGTTACACCAGAACTGAAATGAGCACATCTCTGTCTAAGCCTTACATACTATAATTATCCATTTGGAAACATTTTAAAGCGTCTTATTTCTGTTTGTTACTCTTTCGTCCGCCTTTATCCTCCTTTACATTTACAAGCGCTTTAAGTAGCGTTTTAAAGCGAATATATGTATCCATTAAGAGATTTTACTTGCGCTATTATTACGCAGCATATGATTCATTTGTTTAATCGTGAAATTTTGTTGGACATAATAGCTGAACTACTTCAATAAATTTTCTTTTAATTGTTTTAAGAGTTTCAAATTATAGTTGTGTTCCTTAAAAGTAATTTTGCCTTATCATTTTCCTCTTTCCTTCAAAAGATGTATATTATTTTAAGGCACGAAGATTTATTTTATTACTTAAAAGTATTTTTAAATTACCTCTACATTGTTTTTATTTAAAAGACATTTGTGGTTACTTTTCCAACCTTCTTGAAAAGCTTTTCGAGCCTACGTTTTAAAGATTGATCATTTTAAAGAAAAGTAATGAATGAAAATGAAGTTAAAGAAAGTAGGTTAAGTTTTTAGTTAAGAGATTATTGATTTTTTTGAAATTATTCTTAATGAAAATTAAAAATAGAAAACAAAAAGTAAAGAATAAATGAATAAACTTGTTTGATCTCACTGCCCCCCCCCCAATAACTTTTAAGTGTAATTTATTCAATTAACCATTGTTTATTTTATTTTAAAACCGACATGACAAAGGAGATACTAAGTCATTAAATTTAGTGTGACTTTATTTTACTTCTTTAAAAAAAAGTAAACTCGAAAGTATTTACAGCAGATACTTTTTAAGAACGATTAGATCAATATCGATTCAATACTATTATTTTTTACTCAACAATTATTCCTTATTTTTTTCAATTTTTCTATTTCGTTAAAAATTACTAGTTTATTGGAGCTTTGGAAAAAAACCAAGTTTTTGAGTAGTTATTGCATTTGCTGATAGATCTGCCATTAGAACAAAAAACGATATTATTTTTATTTAACTTTTTAAAAAATATTTTTACACGAGAATATAAATAAAAGACATTTTAAAATATTTTTAGCTATTTTTTTATGATACGAAAGCCTGCTTTTGAAATGAGGGTACTTGTTAAGAAATTAAATTAATAAAAGTCTTTTAAAAAAGCTTGGAATTTAGCGTACGTATTAGAAAAGCACACATTTTCAACCCCAAAAAATGCAAACATATGTTTCAGCTATACAAAAAATCTCTTGAGTGTTTATTGTTCCTGTGAATGTTTTTAGCAAAATATGAATGTTTGGGAAGTAACAAGAAAATGACTGTGTTTCGCCAAGTCACAACTACTTTTTACAAGAAAATCATCCGTCAAGGTATGGTTGGTGAAATTTGCTTCTACATTTGAACGAAGCAATTACCTGTTTGGGGATATTTTGGTAGTTGAAATTTTAACTCTAAACTCCAGTTGTTGCCCCTTTTTCGTTTTTTCAGTCTACAAAAATGACAGTAAAACTGTTAAGTTATCGGATCTAGTTCAGCCTTGTCAAAATAAAGCATTTCCCTGCATGTCAAACATTACCAAAAAATATTAGCAAAATATCATGCTATGGCATGAAAATGTAAAAACCTTTTAAACTTACCTTACTTGTATGTGTGTTAAAGACGTTATTCTTTAATATTATGTGCATATAATATTTTTTTCCTACTGGAAAATCAATTTGGGCAGTAGAGCGTAAAAAGACATGACTTTAACTACAAAGAGTTATAAATGGAGGAAACAGAAAATTCAAAATATTTTAGTTATTGCTTCATAAAATACGAACGGCGTAGTTACCCTGATTTGCATACTTCGTAATGCAGCTTTTGTCGATAGAAAAACAGTATAGAGGGGAAATCAGTTGAAATTATCAATGTTAAAATAACATGTCACTCGTAGCAACTAACAGTAAAGCACTGATATCGTTACCGAGTTAGAGTTGGGCAGGATTCTAGACAATTAATCAGAGCTCATTAGCAATGATTGCTTACTTAAGTGAATTGCTTCGAACTGATAATCAGTTACATGTGTATTTCTCAATTGCGAAGTTGCACTCTACCCTAGTCTAATTATACATTAAATTAAATTCAGTCGGATATTATCAATTCTAAATTAAAAGGATATTTGTAAAACACTCAAACAAATGTTTTCAACACAATTAAAGTATTGTCAAAACAAGTTGTAATGCTGTTAATTCTGATTAAAATCTACTGATAAACATGTTTCATCAAAGTTCCGAACTAAAAGGTTTTTTGCCCCTTAGTATGTTTTTATATAACAAAAAGTATTTACTTTTTACTAACTTACATAATAATAATGCAATTGTCCTTCACAGTACAAAATTGTATGTAAGTATAATCCTTTGTGTGTGTGTGTGTGTACGTATTTCGCTTACAGGAACCATTCTAAAAAAATAACAAAAAAGACCAAAGTACTGGAGTTGTATAAATTTGTAAAAATGACATTTATTAACAAGTATACTATTAAGCTGTACGCAAGTATCAAACTTAAAATGCAGATTGAAATTCAATTGATTTAAATTATAAGTTATTTATCTACCTGTTAAAATTGAGAATAAATTTAAGCACGTAATGCCAATACTAAGTTAAAGGACATTTGTAAATTACTTAACATTTTTTTCGACTCAGTTTAAGTCGAAAAAATGTTAAGTAAACCTGTATTGCTAAAACAAGTATTTCTACTTGCATTGCGCAAACAAGTTGGTTTATCTTGTGGATTTAATTAAAAGCTATTAAGCAACTGGTGTCATAGAAATTTCATGCACAAGCTCTTAGTTAATGTTTACGCAAGAGACCATATTTACTGAGTTGCATAGTAATAGTATGAATATCATTTAATTTTATCAAATGTTTTCTTAATCTCCTTAGAACTGTTGTATAAATTTGTCAAGGGAAAACTAGAACGGTAAGAATAATTTGTCATTTGCACTCACATATCAAACTTAAAATGGTAGTTGAAGTTTGGGGAAGATTTCTTTCGTTAATAGCTTTATGAGGCATATTAATCGATGTTACAATAAAAAGAGATACAGTATTTCTTTAAAAACTAAGTTGAAAATTTGATTTAGTTGTTTGCTTATAGCTTAATCCAAGCACATATCGTTTCCAGTGTAAAATATTGGAATTTAAAACTAATACATATATACCGCTTATTAAGTTTAATTGCATTAGAAACAAATAAGAGAACATTGAGCTACCAGTTTTATAATAGACTAGCTTATTACCCGGCATTGCCCGGGTGCTTCTCAATGCAACATATCATTTAGATAATTAAATGGATGAATTTTATCTAAATGAGAGTAAAAAAAATTGCATTTACACCACTCTAGGCTCAAATTTTCAAAAGACTGTAAATAGCACAGAAAGTTGAGCATCTGCAGGAAAAATAGCATCAAGTAAAAACGAAAAAGCATGAGACATATTATCACGGTTCTGTCAACGATATTCTTTGGTTCTGCCATGTCCACTGGCACGTTGTCTGCGGTTGAATCAGACGAGCGGTACATCCAATGTCTTAATGCAGAGACAAATGATTGTCTTGCATATCTTGTGGGACAATCTTTTACGTGGTGCTTCGAATACGAAAACCGTTGTGCTGCCTTTGACCGTTTTGTATACCTCAAGACATTAAAGCATGCTATAGTACTCTTCACATACATTTTATTCTGGAAAAAAAAATCTTGGGGTGTTTTCCTAGAAAGAGTCGTGAATAAATTCAATGGCTTTTATCAGTTACAAATATATGCAAAATATGCCACCGTTACAATATTTTAAGATATGAAAATCATTCTCAATGGCCCAAAAGCTAAACAGATAGTCTACTGTTCAGAAAATAAGGAATTCGGTCTTTGTTATTAATAGCCGTTAACATTTCGATTTTACGGATAATTGACAGTGTTTTTACTTTCAAGGTTTCACGTGTTAGGTAGACTCATTTTATAATTTTTTGTAAGTGTTCAGGAATGTAAGCACATTCCGTAGAAAACGTTCACTTAGTATAAATAACTTCACAAAATGTGTCTGTTTGCTCTTTCCGTGGCGATTTAGTAGCATGCCGTGGAATAATATTAGATAAGTGTAAATTGCATAAAAAGACGTATGTCAACTACATTTTATTTCCTATATTTATGTCAAATTTCTATTTTCGTAGGTAAAAATGACAGTTAGATATTAATATTGGTGTCTTGCATCGATTCAAAATTTGTCTGGATTAAAATTTTATTTCAAATTTTTAAAACCTCACACTTGCCGTAAATGTTGTGCATAATAACTCAAACTGATGCAGGTAGTAAGATCACTAATTTAAATTTGCTGCTTTGAAGTATTCCTTTGAGAATATCGAAATTTTAATTTGCAGAGGCACAGTCGTCATTAGGGATAGGAATGGTTCCACTGAATAATAGTAGCCATAGAAACAGTTACAGTTATTATTTTAAGATACATAAAGCATTAAAAATGGAGTACGTGGACGCGAACTTATGGAACGAACTATATAAAACCCGTCAATTGAACTGCCTTATAGAAAAGGAAATAGGCGTGCACATTTTGGTCACTATCCGCGTCGTTTTTTTTTTTTTTTTTTTTTTTTTTTAATTATTTGCAGGCCAAGAAATTAAAAGAAAGAAAAAAAACCGTCTTGTTTCTACTTACAACTGTATAATAGACAATTCTTTTGTTTATGTTTTACAAAAGCTTGTTGCACATTCTGTTTCCCATATCCGCAGCTTCAAAACGAAGGGAATGTATTTCCACGTTTAGAAACGTAATCCAAGTACTAAAAAGTTAAATTAATCAAAATTTTCTAATTCTTGAATTTAACTCAAACCTTCCTCCTAAATACAATTCTTTGTCCCCCTTCCAGCAGCAAAATAAAATACATTTTTGAATGAACCCAACCTTAAGCATGCAACATAAAATTATCTATATGGGAAATAGATAAATTTCACATGCATTTTAAGTACTTAATTGCCTGCCCTTCTGACTTATTGATCGTGATACAGAACTTAAGTCTCACTGGAGATTTTAATTTCTTGATTTTAAAGAATGATGTATTGCGATTAGCGGATATACGTGAGATACAAATTGTTTCACCTTATCCTTCCACTGTGAACAGAGTTGCTTCTATAACACTGATACGTATCCATTTTTATCTTACAGCATTTTTTAATGACGGTTGAATTACTTAGTGGTAGTTACAAACAGTAATATTTTTCGATTGTTTACAATAAAAGTTATCGAACTGAGAGTCTTGTAACTGAAAATGGAGCTTTGCTCAACTAATTTCACGATGAAGACTAAAACGAAAAAAACTTTATAATGTGGCGTAATATTTCATCATGCCCATTTCATTAGCAAATCTCTTCGTGTCAAAAGTTGCCTCATACCCGCTAACTGGTTTAATATTATTGCTAATCAGCGAAGATGCTCCTTCAGGTGTACTATTGCTTCGAGCGTTAAAGTAATGTAAAATTTTAAACGATTAAGAAATTTGTTCAGGTAAAAAATGGAGACATTTTATGCATTTTAAAAGTTTAAATGTAAATTAATATTTCTTTACATTTTTCAAACTTTAAACTTTTACCCTTCTAAAACTATGAATTCAGCCGTATTAAATTTTCGTGTGGTTTCGAGTCTAAAGGTGCACAGCCTTTTACTCTACCACACATTAGCAATCCTAGTATGATAGTTTATGTACATGTAATGAACCCCATGACTATCCCCTTCCCCCTTGAAAGATAAATTCAATCTACGCTACTATGCACAAAAATGATTATTTTGCAATTCATTAGCCATATTAGTATTTTTACCCCTGGTCTCTGATAACCTAGAGCGATTTCTGTGAAACTTAGGTGAACTGAATTAGGTAAACCATGGAATAAAATAAATAACATATACATGTTGATTTGTTTAAGGATAATACAATTCTAAATTATGTTTCCGATGCAATGATGTTTTAATATAAATTTAATATTATAATTGTAAAACTGTTGAAGATTGTACTTCGATAATACCTATCTCATTTTGGTATTTTCTGTGCTGTTTATGTATAGAAAATACAGATCAAAATTTCGTTTACAGTTACGATATTATTACTTGAAATTCGCAAGCAAATTGAAGAAGAACCACCGACGCTGATTTAAATGCATCCCTGTGTCTTTGCAGAGTGCAGTTTAAGAACTACTGAAAGACAGCATTTCTTTTTCGTTCGGCTTTCTTGCCAAACATGCTATACGTTTGTCGCTAATCGACATTAACAGCCATTGTTGTGGATACTTTTTGTGCTGATTGCGTTTAAAATATCTCCTGGTGGTTATATGTTGTTAACCATTTTCATTTGCTTTGAACCGAGGTTCACAAATACCGAAGTTGAACCAAATTACTTAAAAATTCGACGTGAATAAAGCAATAGTATAAAGAAAGTTTAAAAATTGAAAATTGGTTTGATAAGGATCATAGAACATTAAATAAAATTTCTGTTGCAAGGATGAAATAGATGTGGTTTTAATAAAAGTAGTCTAATGTTGAAACTGTCGAAGAGTGTACGTCAATATTGAATGCAATACTATTATCTTACTCATGTTTGTATTTTCCTGCTATTAACGCGATAAACACTGATCAAAAATTACACGAAGCCTTACTGTTGTGAGTTTTATAATTAAACAATATTTAAAAATTATAATTAAACGGTAACATTTAAATTAAGTAGCACCATGAGTAGCATCAATAGACCCCTGGGGCCTCGTAGGTCGCAGTTTAAGAAACGATGTACAGCATCATTTGTTATATCTACGGCTTTCTCGCCAAACATGCTTCAACGCTCATTGCTAAACGGCACTGACGGCCGTCGTTTAGGATACGTTTTCTGTTGATTGCATTTAAAATAGCTCCTGGTGGTTATATGTTGATAACCGTTTTCATTTGCTTTGAACCAAGGTTCACAAATTTAACGATTAAAGTCAATCTTTGAAGAAACTTCATCTAGGGCAGTTTTTTACGGGCTTTTCGTTTAGACTAAAATCATAACTATACAAAAATTAGTTCGTGCAGAAAAGAGCAATTTTATGACTCAAAATATGAAATTAGACCTCTTTGGGTGTTTTTAAAATTCCAAAATCCCGCCTATATGAATTCCTGAGCAACAATTTACCTTTGTGCCAAATTTGGAAGAAATCCGACGAAAACTGTGGATTTGTATAAGGAACATACACACATACCCAAACACCCACAAACACATCCATTTTTATTTTATAATAGATAAGACAGAATAATATTATGTGTTGTTTTAGTAAATCACAGTTTTAATATGAATGTAAAATTGTAAAAGTTGCAACCACGACTAGCTTTAATAGTTCTTAAATTTCTTCAAAATACGTCACTCTATCGTTAATTTATGACTGAGTTCCTTTTATAAGCTGTAAGATAAGCTGTAAGAAGAATGAAGATAATGGTGACGTGTGTCAAAACAGAAACACGGTGTGCCAATTCATGTGCAAACAAGCATAAATTAAAAATTATATTCAGCCCGAAATGAATTTTTTAAATATTAAATACGTTATTTCTTTGTTTATATCAATCGTATGTGCATCAAACTCAAGACATACGTGGAGAATCATACATTTGGTCGTTTAAATTTGGGATAAGAAGAGAAGACAGTTTAAACGAAGGAAAAAGAGAAAAATGGTATTTCTGTTGTTGTTTAAATACATTGCCAAAATATATAAGCATGGAAAGAAAAATTTTAAGTTCTGGAAGCCATTTGGAATTGGCAATATGGGGGCTCCGATAAGAACCTATTTCTCAGACTCTTTTGTTTGAGAGTTATAGAGAAAAGCACCCTCCATAACCCCACATTTTTTACAGGCCACGTTTTTGCCAGATCACGATGCGAACATTCTAGAAGTTTTGTTAATTATCATTTAAAAATTATCCCAAAATATGCTGAAGCTGCAATTTCCTTCGGGGGGTAGAAGGTGAGCAGTGTATTAATCTATACGTGCTTAATTTTTGAAGGTGAATAGGAGCATCCGGGGCTACTTGGACAACGGGTCACTTTGGACTGGTCTCAGTAATTTTAATGCAATTATTTTTTTATTTTGAATTATGAGCAATGGATAGCCCTTATTGTCCCACAAATCCTATAATTAAATGACATCGTAGTTATATTGAACTTTTTTTTTTTTACAGGAACAAATTTTATTGCTATTTTTTCAGTGCTGAGAAATTTTGATAAGCCTGCAACTTAATTTTATTTAAATGGTTTTCACGAAGAGTGGAATAATAAATTGAACTCCTCTCCGAAAGTAAGTTCCTGGATTTCATAATTATTTGCAATATCGTTACATTTGTCAAAAAGAAAAAAATCACACTAGCATTTTTACAGACCAAGAACCAGGGGTACGTTGGTCTACTTTCAGAGAAACCACTAGAAATAAAACTTTTAGAAGAATTAGAAAAGTAAACTTGGTTATTTCAGCAATAGTGAAATTGATGAAGACTCAAGTTGTGCTGATCCTAGAGAAAACGTAGTTTGTTTTGGAGTAAATAGCGCATACGAAGAATGTGGTCAATTTAATATTTTAATATGTTCTACTGTTCTTTAAACATTTTTTTCGTGAGAAACACAAAAGAACATTAGTTACAAATATTAGATAATATTTATCACTACAATTGTTATAGAGTTGTTTTCGTCATGCAGATAAACGTATTCCTTGCCTGAGGCACATTGGTCCACTTCACAATGTTGCACTAAAAAATTAGTTCATAAAAAGTTAATGATTGGAGAATTTCAAAAAAAATCTAGGGTGATGAGAAACATTTAATGAATTTCATGGTAGAAAATCAAACTGCTTATTTAATTTAATGATACTATTAAAAATGAAAAGTAGAAAAGCGTACCAACGTGCGCCGATTTCCCCTATATACAGTAAAACCCCTCCTAACGGACACCCCTCTTATGCGACAATTTTTAATTCCCCAGTTCCAATGCAAATAACATTATTAAACCCCTGTCCTGCGGACACCTCTTTATTGCGGACAAAAAAAATTGTCCCGTTAGTGTCTGCATTAGAGGGATTTTACTGTAGTAGTTAATCTAATAACTAGTGTTCTAAAAAGTTTTTTTGGTATGTAATTTTTTTGAATTTGTCTTATAATTTAAAAGTGATAACAATATCCAAAAAAAGTTATTAAAAATAACCTTTAAAACATAAAAAATATATATTTTTTGAAACTAATTTTATTTTTACGAACAGTACTAAATGTTTAAAATAGTGCTATGTAAAACCAATATTTGAGGAGACTTTGTTCCATGATAATATTTTTTGCACCTGCCCCAGATATGAAACTTAGAAAAAAAAACTTCATACCTCGGTTCTTTCTGCAGCTGCAAAATTCAGATTGGAAAAGTAATGATCCTTGCAGAATAGGAAATAAAAGTGTATGTTTTTTTTTTTTTTTTTTTTCTTGCTACTTTCTGAACCGCGAGAAAAATGTGACTTTGAAGTTCTGTTTTTTTCTTTTTTTCCACTTCTCATCTTAATGACTGGTGGAGAGCCGACATTTGCATTTTGAATGAATATTCAACGCGTAAAATGAAATGCAGTTTTTCAGACGTGCATTTCAACGGGACGTAACTGATCTCCGCAGATTTACTAATGCTGAAAGAAATATATTGATGGCAGTGTTATTCAAAAAAACTTGGAATATTTTTATTTCAAAGATAACCGTAAAAAAGTGGATATAAACTTACTTTGGGGTCGTTCAAAAACCACATGACGTATTTTTAAGAGGTTTATGCGATTTTCTGTCAAAATATAGCAAGGGTGCTGCGTCAGAGTATCTTAAATTTTGTTCAATGTAACGTGAAATTCCAAAGACATTTTTTGCTTCAGCGCAAAGAAATTATTGCAGATATGAAAAATAATTTTAAGTGGCTAATCTTAATTTTGAAAATTCCGAATTTAATGAGACAATGCATTATTACATTCAGATAAACTCTAGATACAAATTGTTTTTTATTTAAGCTAGCTTAAGAAAATAACAATTGTATTATTAATAATAATAATGATAACGGTAATAATGATGATGATGATAATAATAATAATTATTATAACAGAAGTAGTACAAGGAGAAATAGTAGTCGTCAACGAAGTGTTATGTAATGTGATGTAAAAAATAATTGAAATAATTATGAAGGGAGCATTTCGATAGCTTACCCTTCACTTTCAAACCAAAAAACGCATTATTTTAACCTAAAAAAAATAACTGACTGAAATAATTCTTCTGGTAATGATATGTATTAGCAATATTTACTGGAGTCCTTCAAAATAGTCTGTTTGCCAAAATAAATATTTTTATGAACTGACGTAATTAAAGCATATTGAAATTCAGATCGGTGTAAGAATTGATAGCAATGAATTCAGATCGTTTTAAATGATGCAGTTTGAAAACCACTTCATTTTAACTGAATTTTCTCATATCAGTATGGATATTTTGATCATTTTTAATATTAGACAAGAAAACACAAATGTTTTTTAACTCTAACAAATTGATTTTTTTAATTAATACTAAGTTAAACACACCAGCAATTGCCAACCTTTCAGTAGGGGCCACTTCAAAGCTTATACTTGAAAAAGTAGGATTCCAAATCTCCCAATGCAGACAAAAGTTCAGGAAACCTGGAATCCTATTTTTTCAGCACTATAAAGCAATGGCCACTACCGGTGTGTTTACCTTATGTAATGATTATTTCATAGCTTCTAATTTTAAAGCTGCTTCTGTTATAAACTAATACTAAATAGTTATCCAACAAAACATCAGTCGGTTCAAACAATTTTTGATGTATTTGATTTATTTTCTAACTATGGTAGCTGAGTACTGTATGAGCCAAGTCTTAACATTTGATTATAGATGGGACTTAATGTGTATGGACCTCGTGTGAGCTCAGTTCTTGCACTTCTTTTCTCTCAATGATTTTTTGCGCAGCTTGAGTGGTAAGCATCATACTGCCGTGGGCAGGTAAACGGCAGTATCTGTAGAAATAAGTTTTTGAGATGTGTTTAAAGAAGCGCGTTTTGGATTCTAGAGTAACTATAGAAAATGTTGGAATCAGACGCTTTTTTTTCCGGCGGAAACCAAGTAAGCAAGCTTGTACAATAAAGTTAATGTGCAATAAATGAAAAAAAAAATAGAAAATTAAAATTTTGCAGTGATTGCCCTTCGCCTACCTACGGCAGCATGACTATTGGACTTCGGAGTCCATTGCGCACCAATTTCGATTTTCGAAACTAACGAATAGGTTCCCCTACAGTACTTCCGGTTCCTTGCTTGCACCCCACATATGATGCAACTTGGAACACAACTGACAGTTTCTTTCTGTCACAGGAAGTTATGCTCTCATTAATTTTATCTCCCATTCAGAACACAGCGGTTTTGAATGCAACTATGAACTATAAGTGTCATTATTTCTTATGAAATACCAGAACAGAGAAGCAGGACACGAACGGCGTTTCGGGATTGTTTTTCTTTAAAAATATTTTACTCGAATACATTTCGTTTCGCATTAATTTTTGACCTATTTTTTAACATTAACATCAAAAATTCATATTTTTTACTTCTTTACGAACCTACTCGTTCAGCAAATGCTATTGGTTTTGTAATATGTTTTCGTTACATATCCAATCTCTTGCAGAATTGCTGTGAAATAAAATCAAACATACCGGTACGAAAAATCTTAATAAGAGCACCCCGAGCTTAATTTATTTTAGCACAGTTTAGTTACGTACTTTTCATTTTCGGATTTCAAAGAATTTTGTATGAATATATGTGTTGTAAAATAAAGGCCTCCAGCGCCTATTTTTTTCCAGAATTTAAGCCCTGGTTACCACAACAAAAGCTTTAAATGATGAAAACTACAGCTACTGCGTTTTAATTTTACGTTAGGCTTTACTCCTTTTACGCTTTATGAGAACAACTCTGTATGATTTTATAGTTAACTGTACGATACGAAAAAGGGGTTTGTTAAACCTTAAATATATACGTTCTATATGCTCATCAAATCCAGTTATAAAAAAAAATGTCTAAACCTTTTAAGCGGCTAAAATTTCAAAGTAAATCCTACTTCTGCATTACATTTCTTTTTTTTTTTTAATATAAATAAAATTTTTAAAAGTGTTATAAATCCTGCACAGGTAAAAAGCCCTAAGTAAATATTTATGTTGCGATTCTGCTTTCAAAAATTAAATTGCTATTCTTGTGAAAAATGATAATTCATAATATACTGTTGAACAACTAACATTCCCAAAAATGTTAACGAATAGCCAAAGCTTTAGCAAAAAATTGCTTCAACACTCTTTTGAATACATTTACGGCGAAAGAAGTAACAATGTAAGACAACTTTGAAGAATTTATTCCGGTCATATACCATTGGTGCATTTTTAAAACTATTCTGAAAAATATACACCAAATAATTACCACTTGGAACCGTAAAAAGGAAAATCATTTTACTGTGTAAAGATTTGAGCACATAATAAGTACGCAAATAACTCACAACACGCGATTGAAAAATCCACATTGGCAGACAACAAATCATTCTGCAGAAAATAATTTTAACGTTTATCAAAAAATCGAGCGAAAATCTTTTATTCTTTGACTGGCAAAATATGTCTCAACAAATACAAACTCTTTATAGCTGGGAGAGGAAAACTTAGGAAAGTGAAATCGTTTGTATGCAAGAAAATTTCATTTTACGAAAACCTTGACACATTACTTGCGTTTTCAAGAATAGGGTTACTTCGCATTCTACGAAGTAACCCTATCGTGATTTATTCTATATATTATTATTTAATTATACTAATTGGTATTAAATAAAGTATACGTTTATCTTCGTTATGTAATATGCTGTTTCTAAATGAGTTTTAAAAAGTTCACCATTCCTCTGCAAAATTATTTATGAAATTATAGATTTCTTAAACAGAGCAAAAATTACAATTTCAAAGCTAAAAATTTTATGCAGTTTTTTTATATGTAAGACGATAACACTTAAAAGCAAGAATGTTTATCTTTCTGTGAAATCTCGAAAAGGTTTTCAGACACTTTAAAGATGGAGCGAAAATTTGCAAAATAATTTAAGTGTTGTTAAAGCCGAGTACATTTAAAAAAAATTTACCTTGGTTATTTTTCATCAATTTCCGTAACTCACAAAATCTAAAACAATAGTAAACTTCAACTAATAGATTATCAAACGATTACTGTTTTTAATTTTACAACATGCGTTTTTCGTAATGAAACATGAAATATTAGTTTCATTTTTGGCATTGAGACTTAATGATAAAATAAATGGGATTAATAATTAAAATAGGTATTGAAATCTCTTCGAAAGTAATTTTCTTGAATGTACGTTTAGTAGCATATTTTTCTCCACAGCATCAAAGTAAATCAAGAGAAAACAAAATTTTAAAATATGAAATAGTGTCATATTTAATTTTAAAATTTACTAATGCATAAAAATTTATATTACAGTCAAACTCGCTTATAACGAACCCTGATTTAATGAAAACCCGGACATAGCGAGGAAGGCAGAAATACTAGGTTGATACATTGTTAAATCTAGGGGAGCATAACTCGCTTTTAACGAGCAAACCCGCTTAGAGCGAGCAATATTTTTGTGGTTCCAGAAATTTCTATTAACGTCCAGCTAAGCTTATCTTTTTTGGTAAATTTTCTTTAACATTCCAAAGTCAACCAAAGTTAGTAATAAATCATCAATCCTGAGAACAAGCGATGACAGCACCTTTTTTTAAATTTATGTAGTGTAAAGAAACATTTGAAAAATTATGTAATGTATTTATTTGTGTATTCCAGGAACTCAGACAGTAGACAGTTCAAGGCAATAGTAACCAACTTACAGTGCTGGTAAAAAAAAATTGCATCACTCTCGCATTTTCACAACAATGGGATTATGTGAGAAGTTTTGGTCGACCGATTAACGATGAATGTATGTGAAATTCTGCAAAACTTATGAAATAAACATTTAATAGCAGGAATCCGATAACTGTTTATGTAGATCGGGGCTGTTTCCGGGCCAAGGCAAACTGCTGACCTCATGCTCATTTTTCCATTTTTTGAACTTGCGTGTGAGTTTAGAGAAAAAAAAATTATTTAACCCCACGTCAATTTAAGTCTAATGGCAGGATAAAGGTTTTTTAATTTGTTACCTACCAGTTTTGCCCAATGGCACGGATCGGAATTATCCTGGAAAATGACGTTCGGAACTGAAGTAAAGTGATCCCGGATAGTAGGAAGCAATTTCTCCTCCAAAATGCCAATATACACATGAGCGTTTACTGTTCCTTGCACAAAGTGAATCTCACCAACTCCTTGATCAGAAATACATCCCCAAGTCATCTGGGATACGGGATGCTTGATGGTGTGTTGAATGCAGTCGGGATGATATTCCTCTCCTTTGCGGCGCGGGTGATGCAATTTTTTTTACCACCACTGTATTTGGCGCTGTTCAGTGATTAAAAGCAGAAAGAAAAATGTGAAAAGACAGCAACTATGATGAATTTTTCTGATTTTTTTTTTTTTTTTTTTTTCCAGGAACTCGATTTTTGCGAGCATTCGTTTATAACGAGTTGATATCGCGATTCCTTTGCGTTCGTTATAAGCGAGTTCAACTGTACTGTTAAATGCTAATAATCCTACGTATAATGCTCAATCCATTTGCACGCTTCTGTTGATTTTACTTGTATCTTTGCACTTAATTCCCTGAATTTCAAACTTTCGCTTTTGACTTTTACATATATATGTAAATAAAAAAAGAAAATTATGTATTATAATATATAGCATTAACTTGCTCAGACAATTTTTTTAGAAATGTTTTTGTGTTTAACAAATACTTATTTGTACGTTTTGCATACAGCTACATCCTCATCACGTAAACATTATTTCATCATCATTTTCAAAAATATTTTTTTGAAAGTTGATACTTTATATTACAATATATAATCTTTTCTTGGGTTCAAATATATGAAAATTAAAAGCCAATTTAAGTTCCAGAATTTACGGCTAATATATACTATATTTGAAAATTAAATATACATTAACATGGCGGTATTGTACGCATTAGTAATAGAACAGTATTAGTGAAAGTGTCTTAATGTAAAAAAAAAATATATATTACCTGAGAAAGAATTATTAAAGTACATTAGAAGGAACTTGTTTTCTTTTGTAAAATAAATGCATGAGTAAAAATATTTTTAGAAGTTAAACATTGTGTGTATCTAGTATTGTCAACAGCTTCAATCACGGGGAACACTGGCATTTCTTTGTCTGTTAAGGAATTCCTGGTATTTGCTGAATGTGTCAAGAAGCGCTGAAAGCACTTTTCTTTGGGAAAAGGCAGTTCATTTGATGCTTTAGGATTCCTTTATAAACACTGCGGCTAAATTAATTTTCTTGAAAAAGAATCTAATTTTTTATTTTGTCAGTCTCGGAAAGCTATTTTTTCGTTTAAGAATGATCATGATTTTACAATTTGTTCATGTGTACACTATATCATTTTGTGCATAAAACTTTTCCTTAAACTCTCTTAAATTAGGTATTTTAATTTTTCCTTATATCATTTATTTTCGGAATTCTAATGCTTCAAATTTTCATGGCTAAAAGAGCAAATGAAATAAGAAAAAAAACGAGCTCAGTTTTTAACAATAAGCAGTTCATATGCCTTTTAAATGTACCAAAAAATGTACCAAAAATTATGTATTTTAATTTATCTTGAGACCTTTAGCTTTGATAAGGCTAATACTTTAAATTCGTGTGGTTAAAAGAGTAAATGAAAAAAGAATAGAAAACGAACAATTTTTATCAATTAACAGTACATAATTGTATGTGTACATAAATAATAAAGCATGCCTGATTTTGTATGCAATTTGTACCGTTAATCTAGTTATAACAAGAAAAATCCCTTTACCCTTACTTTACCCCCCCCCCCCCTACTTTACGAGCACGTGGATAAAAGAGTAAACTAAATAAGATTTTCGTTCAATTTTGAACAGTTAAAAAAAACTTAACATTAGCGCCTACGAGGAAATTCAAGGAAAATAAATCCCACACCTAGAGACAAATTTTATTAAAAAAAACTTCGTTAGAAAAAGCTTTTGGTGAGGAACATGTATAGAAAATAGCCTTTTGATTTGAACAATTTTTCGATAATTTTTAACATTTCAAACTTTTTAACATTAGCGCCTACGGGGAAATTAAAGTTAATATAAATTCCGAACTTAAAGGCGGATTTGCTTCAAAAAAATTTTGTTGGAAATAGCTCTTGATAACCAACTCTTGACTCCGACTCCTATAATTTCAGGGCCGACTTCTGTAAAAAAAAGTTAGTCAGACAACGACTCCACGACTCCGACTCTGGCTCCGTAGATTTGGCAAAACCTTACACACGGAGGGAAAATGACGGACTCAGACTCTTGCAAATTTGAAGTCTTCGACTCCGACTCCTACTCCTTTATCCCGAAATAAATCCGACTCCAACACTACAAACATTGGCAGAGTTACGGACTTTGAAGGAAAATGACCGATTCCGACTTCGAGTCTTTGAGTTAAAAACCTTCGACTCCCGACTCTATCACCTTAACTCAAAAATGAGTAACTCCGACTCTGCAGCTGTTGCAGGTCTTTACTGTGAAATAATTATTGTTAATATGATTTATTTTTATTTTCACTCTAAAGTTTTAATTTATGTATTAGATAAGCGCAGACGATTTTTTTTTTTTTTTTTTTTTTTGAGCAATCACGATTGCTAATAGCTTTCATTTGACCATCCTTGATGTCCGGTTCCTTTTTCAACCCCAAAGCCCTCTGCAGGGGCGACTCCTCCCGATAGCCGCTGCTCCTGGTCTGTGGCCGTCCATGTCCTAGATACACACTCATACACACTCACACACATATACACACATGTGCCTTTACACATTTGCACACATGCATACACAAAGATTTTCGCACACAAACAAGCCTACATATACACAATTATACACACGTAACCGCCCAAGAGGAGGGACAGGAACCGTTTCTAGAAACAAGCGAGTGGGATAGTAACCAATGAGTAGGGTCCTGTCGCAATTCGTGATTGCGAAGAACATAATTTGAATTCAAAATTTCAGAATTCAAATTAATTTTGAAAATTCAAAAGTTTTTTTTTTTTTTCTGAGCAACCACGGATTGCTTATTTTTTCATTTGACTGTTGAATGATGTTTGTGTTTTATATTTTCCCCCCGCCTTCCTCTGCAGCACCATTGTAGACTGGCCCCTCCTGATGCTGCTCCTATAGCGAAAATATTCTCTCCAGGTTGCGTCAATGTCCTACACATACGTACCTACACACATGAATGCTTACACACTGTCGCATACATATACATACGCGAACGCCTACACACACGCGTGCACATACACACACAAACGCGCACGTATAACACACACAAACGCGTGCGTATACACACACAAACGCGCGTACATACACACTCACGCGCTCGTACATACATACACACGCACACGCATACACAAAGAAGCACACGCCTATAGAAAGACACACATGCCTACATGAACACACACGCTCGTGGTTGCGAAAAACATATGAAAATTTAATTTTTCGACATTTTAAATTTAAGGGGTTTTTTTGTGATAATGAAAATTATTTCTTTAAGGTGACATTCTATTGTTTTTAATTTATTTTTGAAATTACATTTTTTTAAATTAATTTTTGGCAACGAGGGAAAAATGCGATTTTTTTATACATAATTTATTTCTTTTAATGAACTTGTTTTCAATTCTTGTTGAAAGCGATTACAGATTTTTTAAATGGAAAATAATCTATTAGCTGTTCTATTTAAAAGGGACTTTTTTTTTTGTTCGTTTATTTATTTTGTACGCATATTTCTTTACATGAGCGAGGCATATTTTGTTTCTAATAATCAGCTTAAAATGTTAAAATGTTATGCATGAAATAATTTGCAATTTCAGCCAATTTCGATAATATTGATCAGATACTAGAAAGTCGATATTGGTACACGGGAAAGTAGGCTCGTTTATTTCTGGAAGGAACTTTTTGTTCCAGTTGCTTTGCATACTTTTCATTCATAATCATTCGGCACAATGGTCAATGGCAAAATAATATGAAGAATGCATATTCCCGTTTTAAAACTATTGGTTAAAAATTATCCTAAAGTACGGTTAGATTCAATTGAATCCTTGAATAGGGTTATTCAAAAAGGGAATGGACGCTTAAACACAATGCCATCTATAAAAATGTATAATGTCGTAAAAAACTAACTTTTGGAAGAGCACAGTAAAACGTTTTACTTAATTTATGTAAATATTTATGTGAAAAGTAGAGAATTAATTTGGTTTAGGGTTTTTTGGGGGGAGGGGGGATTAAAATGATAAAAAAAAGTCACCCAGTACAAAAAATACACCTAATCAAATGACAAATACACCTATCTTTAGTCATTTTCTGTTGAGTTTCTACAGGAGGTTACAACTGTCAATTCTTCAAAAAACTTTTAAATCGTATCCAAAGTAATATGATTTTTCCATTTACCTCAGTATTTTCATTCACTAGTCACTATACCTTGTTTAATAATCAATAAAGGAATAATTTTCAATGTTTTTCATTAGAAAGTGGTGGAAATCCATTTAAAGACATCAAACGCGATTTTTTAGCAAGCTTTTTTAAAGCAATTAATATAATGTAAATTATGATTAAAATTAATAGTTTTAGGAAAT
Source organism: Uloborus diversus (assembly GCF_026930045.1). Taxonomy (NCBI): domain Eukaryota; kingdom Metazoa; phylum Arthropoda; class Arachnida; order Araneae; family Uloboridae; genus Uloborus; species Uloborus diversus. The sequence continues at coordinate 38,859,968 of NC_072735.1, read as the reverse complement.
GAGCGTATTAACTTACGCCAATATATTTTTTAAACAATTTAAATACAATCCTTTAATTTTGTTGATCTGATAAAAAAAGAAACATACTTTTTCATAAAAAAAAGAGGTCAGGGTCTCATTTTATATAAACGTTCTGTATTCTTCTGTCATTAGCAATCAAGCTCTTTGTTTAAAAAGATGACGTCTTTTTTCTGTGTATTGGGGCGAAAATGTGTGTGAAAAATAAAGGAGAATCTCAAATTTTTAATTGGATATTTCTTGTAGTTGAATTACGTAAAACCTTGTTTACATTCTTTAACTAGTTTGAAGAAACCGCTGTATAACTAGAGATTATTGGACAGGCGCTTTGTTCTATAGCTAACTTATGAAATTAGCTATGTAAAAAAAATATTATACGCACTCACATAGAGGTTGTAAATAGTGATTTGACTACAAGTTTTCAATGGCGGGGAAAAAAATTCTTGAGGCAGAAGAGGTATTCGACGATTGCTGATCCATTATTTTAACATTAATGAAATTTAAAAGTGTGAATATCGTGTAGTTTTCATGACAACTAAAATTTACTAAACTAATTACTTAATTGACATCACAACATATTATAGACTTCACCTTAGTTTCAAAAACTACAAATGAAATCATAAATTAATTCATTTTTAAATTTTATAAATATTTGATTGCAAATTCACGAAGTTCAACACAAAAAAGCCCCATGTGAAAAATATTTCCCTTTCGAAAAAAAGAGCAAAAAGTGCAATGAATCTCAAAAACCCATCCTAGTCAGACAATGCTACGGAAAATCATTTCTAAATTGCTGAAATAAAATAAGCATAAAAAAGCTTACGTTTTAGAAAATTACGCAAAAGGAAACATTTTTTGTCTAAAGCCGTATTTTATCTAATCAATTCCAGAGAAAAATATTTTTTAAGTTCAAATTAATTAAACGCTAATTTAATTATGAAAAGTTTCTTTGTTAAAATCCAAATTGTTCAATGCTTTTCCCAGGAAAAAAAATTAAATTAAGTTTCAAATCGCCTTACTCTAAGCTGTAAAGCAAATCGGCTCCTATAAATTTAATTATTCATTTAGATTGCGGTTTTTTAGAGAAGAAAATTTCTTAAGAAATTAGTTTTTAATTATAACGAAAAGTAAAGAGTTCGACTTTTCTATTGCACAGCTTCTCCCTTTGAGACGACACATAATGAATAAAATAGTACAAGGGACGTTAGTTTTAATTGCTTTTCAGTTTATTTTTAATTTGAATGTTTTCTTCTTGACAAAATATCAAAACTAAAAAACGTATTTTTTAATTTATTTTTTTATTTCTGTGTTCAAAAATAGAGTATATTTTTTGAACTATTTGATGAATTTAAAATTATTCCCCTCCCCCTTACACAGACTTTTTTCACACCACATCATTTTGGGACCGAAAAAATAATTTATTTTGCAGACGATAAAACCGATGATAGGACGAATAGCTCTTTGAATTAAAAGAAAAAATACTCGTTATGTCTCAATAAAAAATGGACAATATTCAATTTCACCATAATAAATTGCACCATATTCATAAAACGTACCGAAAGGGAACCAAACCAAAAAATCATAGTTATGTAAATTCAGAATAACCAGTATTCATAACGAAGACTAAAATACTCTTCAAAATTATTTTGCCAAAAACTTGCAATAGTGTATTATTAGAGCAAAGATTTTACACTACGTTTGAATGCTAAATTTTATCGCTTTTGATTTTTTGCATAATGTAATTATTCTCTTCAACATTAAATTATTTTGTAACTCTGTAACAAAACCTATTTTGTTCAAAGTGAGATAAGGCAGGATTAAACATTTGTGGGATACAACAACAGCAGCTGCTTAGTAAAAAATGTATTGGTATTTACATTTCTTTATAGATAACCAAGCTTTGTTGAAAACTTTATTTTCTTAGTTTAATGAAAGAAGAAATGCCATTAAAACCTGTTGACTGCTACACACTAGCACGGAAATTCTGTTCTCTCATTTAATCCTTAAAATATTTTAACCCTTTACTAGTAACTCCTCCTCTTCAACTAAAATGCTGATTATATTTCACTCTTATGCCAGAGTTTTAATGGAGACGCTAATTGACCAATTATCTTAAAGTTTGGACTAAAAGTTAATGAATGTGTCCCAAAGATTAAATGCTTAAAATTGCTCAAGATTTATTGCCTGAAGTTACGCACAACATTTCTACCATTAATAAAATATACATTACTTCCAATTAATAGGGACAACAAATTAGCTTAAGAAAATATTCGTGCGAAAATATGCATAGTTGAAAGGTATTATATTATTAAATGAAAAAGTTTTACTAACAAATATTGTAGCAATTTTTATTGCATTTAGTATTACGAAAAATAGATCTATTATAAACTTTGTCTTAAAATATGAAAAGAGATGATTGATTAGGTTAACAAAAATCTCATTTTTGTTAAGGTAATCTGGCAATTCGAAAAAAAAAGCTTGTTTTTAATTTGAGCAATACGTTTTTTCACATGTTTTGTATACGAATATTCAGTTTTAAAAAATCCATGTACGAGTAAACAAGTGTTGCATCTCAAAAACAAATTTCTTCGTTTTCTCTGCAGTTTAATAGTATTTATTGATTTGTTACATATTCTTTTTAGTTACGAATATATATACCTTTGTGCTTGGAAATTAAATGAATCAATTTACCTCGGATTACTTTTCACCTAAAAGCTCACATTTCTTTCCGAAACTAGTGTCTGAAATATTTTGCAATTTTTGTGCATCAAAACTTTGGTTCATTGATTTATTTAATAATATTTTTAGTGTTTAATCCTGTATAATAAATCTGTCTTCAAGTAATAAAAGCAATCATGATGTGTTGTTTGTTCACTAAGTTTTACTTTTAATATTTGTTTCATCACTAGGGCTCAATGTTTTTTTATTTTATTTTTTATTCTTAAGGTTACAAACAGCAGAAGACTTAAACTATAGGTAAATATTAAAATAACAGCACCAGAGTACTTGATTAATAGTACTTTTTCAACTTAAAAAAATTGCATGTAAACTAGTTAACTACTAGTTAAATATTCAAAGATTACCTGCGCCAATATCTAAATCAATTCAAATCTCATAATTGCCAATTATCAATTACTAGAAAATCGCTCATTGAGGTATAACGGGTGAAAATTGCTTCTACATTTGAAAGAAACAGTTGCGTTTTTGGGGATGTTTTGATGCTTGAAATTTTTACCTTAACTCCCGTGGATTAACCATAAACTCTAGTAGATAGCGTTCATTGCTGAACACTTTTCTGTTTCTTCATTTTCCTAAAATGACAGTTTTACCAGTAAAACAGGTAAAAGTTACCAGATCCAGTTCTACCTTGTCAAAATTTAGCATTTCTCTGTATGTCAAACATTACCAAAAAAAATTCTCAAATGATCAATCCATGGCACGAGTTTCATTGCTGGTGACGCCAGTAGCGTTACTCGATCAGCTAATTCGCTATTATATATATGAGGATATCTCAGCATCTACTTTTCAATGGTCTTTCACTTCTCTGCGGGTTATATACTGCTGATTAACGTTCAGCCTTATTTTCAATCATATTTTCCAATTTGAGCAACTTTATGTCACGTAAGAAACGTATCAAATGTTAAACTGTCCATCTTAATACGTTTTGGTATATTGGTCTGTGTTTTACAAAAATAAATAAAGGAAAAAAAACTATTATGGATCTAAAATGTTTTGCAACTTCTTTATTTTTAGCACCATAAAAATAAAGCTAAGTTAATACTTGTGTAAAACGTTTGTCTACTCATTTGCTTTAAAATTCCCCCATTGGTACGAGGTAAATATTTTGTTTATTTCAAAGAGTGCGTACATTGACTTCAGGCAACAATGTTCTGTCATGGCATTATTTTGAAGAATAATCTAAGTTTACCATTGCTATATATGTTAGCATATCAGTCTGAAATTCGAAAAATCTATAGAATGCATTAAACAGAGACGGCGTTCTATAGAATGCCTGGTAGGGAAAAGACATCGTTTAGAATGTCTAAAAATTCTAAGGAGTGTCGTAAATCACGCATCGCCTGGTACCAAATTCATTAAGTCTTCCTTTATGTCTTTCATGTAAAACTTATTCACAAATTGTGTTTTCATGCGTGGAAATCGAGAAACCAGCTTTCTTGGCATAAGCCTGCTATAATAGAGCTCTAATGTCAAAATGTATAATCTTGTTAAGTTTAGATACAATGTTCTTGTGCACCTTGCATATGCAAAATTTGCAAAAGATTTTCAAAATTCACCTTTTTAATCCAATTCCATGCAAAATATGCAAATGAAATACATGGTATTGCCTTTTTACATTCGAGTCATTTTGTATTAAATCAACAAATTTGCCGTGCGGCTTCATCTTTGGTTTTGATGAAACTTTGCGTACAATTTTGTGTGCTCCCAAACTGCTTTTTTTTTTTCTTGAAAGCATTTTGTTCCTGAAACATAGCTATGTTTTGTTCCTCGGGTGCGTAAAATTTGGCATTTTTTTCCAAGAGCTCTAGTAAACTAGTAAATTTATTTAATTTAGTAAGACAGTCAAACACGGCTTTTTGTAAAGTTAAAAGGGTTTTTATTTGTGCATAAAAAGAAACGATTTAAAGTAAACCTAATAAGAAATGTTTTAGAGTCAAAACGTTGTTCAAAAGTGCCGTTTTTGTTATTTTGAGCTTTAAAAAGTTAAAGAAAGGCTTAGAGTAGTTTTTTTCCCCTGTTGCAGTTGGTAATGCATACCAGAAGTACAGGGAAAAAAGGTTGGTTGTTATTCATCATGAAAAAAATGTTTAAACTTTAGGAGAAAATTAAAAATTGATTTTTTTTTCCTCCTCAAAAATGACCTGTTTGTTGGGTGAAAAACAATTTGAACATACTAGTGTATGAAGTGGTTACGTTGCTTTTTAAAACGAAATAAAAACTCTTGTTGTTCCAAGGCGTAAAAAAGATCGAAGCCTAAAGTAATACATTAATAACTCTTACACAGTTCTTAGAAGAGGCAAAGTAGACTGGATAAATGCCTAGCAAAATACCATCCAGCCAAATTTCATTGAAATATATTTACAAAATGTAAGTTTACACAGCAAACAGCTTTCAATTTTTATAAACTGTATTTACAAAACGTAATTTTTTACCAAAAAAAAATGTTTTAAAGGCATATGCCTTAGAATAACAAGACATTTTGTGTTTCGTTTTAAAAAGCAACGTAACAGATTCTTACTCTAGTGTTTTCAATTTTTTATCACCTAATCCACAGGCCGTTTTTGGAGGTTGAACAAAGCCAGTGTTAATTTTTCTTAAGATTAAGCATTTTTCTCATAATGAAGGGCTACTAGTATGAGCTTATTTTTTTCTGCACTTCTAGTATACATAATTAACTGAAACAGGAAAAAATAATAGTCTCCTAATCTAAGTTCCTTATCCTTTTTTTTTTTTTTTTTTTTTTTTTTTTTTTTTTAAGTGACAAAAACGGGTATTTTCCTATTAATGCTAAATTTGCCAAAAAAAAAAGTTTATGTCTTACCAGTTTTCTTATTTTAGCCTCCACCCGCCAAAAAAAATGTCCACAGTTTTAGCAGATATGATTACTCCCCCCCCCCCCTTGTAGTTTATCTTGGTGTTGATTTTGAGTTTTTCGTGAGGAGGTCGGGTATTACTACTGAAAACTTGCAAATAGATGACAACACTTTTCAAAAGTTATAAATTGTTTTTAGGTAAAAAACTCGAAAAATTCTAAATCAACAACAGACAAAAGGAATTGCTAAGATTTTAATTTTACATCAGACGTTCATTTCTAAAATGTTCACTTTTGTATTTGTAACTATGAAGAGCTTTTCACCTGCTCCAATTCTTCTACTTGTTTTCCAGGATACATTTTTTGCCTTCGTTCTTCTCCCAATTTGAGAAAATAATTTAGAAATTAAAAAAAAGTGTTCATCTTCAGTTTCTTTTAAATGCCAAAACATTTCTGCCGATTCCTTTGGTGAACGATTCTGATTTTGTTAACAGGCATGGAAATAAACTTGTCGAAGTCGGCTATACTTCCTTATCCTGCAATATTTGGGTGAAATATGACACGAGAAAATATATTTTACTCAACTAAAACTTTCGGCATTCAGCTGCCATTGAAGGATCTGTGGGGAAGAAAGATCACTGGAGGTCTTAAGAACCCCTTTTAAGATAAATCAAAGAGTTACCAACCATAAACTTTACAACGTTTCAACGTTTAAATGGCACTTAGCACAGTTTGAAAGCTTTTATAGCAGTTAGAGAATTTCCTTAAACTAACTTTAATCTAATTTGAGCATTCGTAACGTTGTAATGATACTTATATGTCACTTTAGTTTTAAATGCATATAAACACAGAACTTATTTTAACTTTGAAGTATGCATTACAGGAATTATTTCACAAAGGAAATCTTTTACATACTCCATATATGAGGCAATGGGACGCATACGGATGTAAGTACCAAAATTAAAAATTTTTAGATAACCAGTAAAAGTGGTGGGTGAACCTCTCTTATGTTTTGGGGCAAGAGATAGTACTAGTATCCCTAGTAGGTGCTGTTATACAGCATGATTTAGAAAAGCATTTCAATGAAAGCTTCCTAGGACCGCAACTTTAAACGCGTTTTACTCAAAACTTGAAAATGTCCACTTACATCCCTTTTGCTATGACTGCCTCATAAGTAAATTCACAAAAAGTAAATTTATTTATTGGTCGAAAACAGTGGTGCCCGACTTACGGCCCGCAGGCCACATTCGGCTTGCGAAGCTGATCCGAGTGGTCCTTTCAATTATACAAATTAAAAAGCACGATCATTGACAATGTCACAAACTTGGTGCCTAGTATTCAGAAATTGGTTTCTGAAAAGAGTGCATTTAATGAAATAAGCAGCAAGTAACCGCAATTATTAGTTTGTAATTTTCTTTTCTCTTCCCAAGTTATTTAGAAACGAATACAACATTTTGAAATTTAATGTGTGTTCTGGCCCTTGAGAATGATTTTAATATGAGGTGCGGCCTTCGGTCAATAAAAGGTTGGGCATCACTGATCTAAAGCAAAAAATATTTCCTGTGCTAAACTTTTAAAACTTGAATTATTAAGTCATTTTTCGTATGCTCTTTAAAAATTCTGGCAAATAATGATTTAGAAAGATATCACTTCGCCTTTTAGATTTTCTCTTTCACTACTGGAAGGGAAAATCAATAACAAAAAATCAACATTTTGGGTGTTACTTTCAGGAGAGTGTCAATGAAGTCTTAGAAACCGCCATTCGCTCAAATATGTCCCTGAAAAGGAAACCTCAGAACATTCACGTCAACTTCCCAAGTTATAAAGCAGACGTAAGCTTCGCACAAAGTATGAGATGGAACATGTCTAACGCTATTGATGTGGGCCCTTTAGCTGTAAGAGAAGCTGTACTTTCGAGTTTGGTTTTCTTTTAGTATTGGGAATAAATTAATAGAAAAAGAGAGAAATTTGAGGTAGAATTTAAAAGAGGGGACGAAGGCAAATGGGCTAATATATTTTGAGTTTGCAGTGCCACCTATCGAGCAACATTTTAACTACGTTCATAAACATGTAGTTGATTACAGTCTAAAAATAAAAACATCTCTAAAAATCAAAGTATACAGGAATGCATGTTAATTTTCAAAATTTGATACACACTTTGTAATGTTTTTTGGTTTGTCAATAATATTTTTTTTTAATTATAAGTTGTTCATTCTTTGTAATCAATCTTTTCAATAGTAATTGAGATCAGCAAATTATGAACTTCGATGCATCCCTTCTCCCCTATTTTTAATGGTGCAAAGGTGTTAAAAAAAGAAACAGCTTCTTTTCCACAAAAAAAATCAGTTGCGATTAGATTCAGAACTTGTGCATGTTTGTAACTAGATCTGCTACATTTTTTCACAGATTTTTTTTTTTTTCCAGTAAAAGAAATCTTATTATATGGTAAAAATTGTGATTCTTGCTTATAAGTAAATCGTCATTATTCTTCTTTCTTTTTGCTTTAAACATACCAATTACATGTGAACTTTAACCATATTCACATGTACCAGGAACTTACAAAACCAAAAGTTATGTTACTGAAATACACTACTTCCACTTCAAAAATATGTTGGATTTCAGTTTCACTCTTGTATCTAAGTTTACTTTTTGTTTTTGATTTATTTGCGAAAAAAACTCATAAAAACTTGGTTTTTTTCATCAAAAACTGCGCTTTCAAATAGCATCTTTTATCCGATAATCATGAAATTGAAACTCAAATTCGCTGTAAACAACTCTAAAAATAAACCGGAATTGAATTTTAGCTAATTATTCCGTTTTAAGCACATTAATGCTCCTTCTTTTTCAAGCAAGCCCTTGATTAAATTTAATTATTATTTTATTGGATTTAAAGAGGTCCTTATTGCAAACATAATCAATTGAATTTAAAGCCACAAGCACTTGAGTTACTCACTTTTCCCAGTCTCACGTTCGATGTAAATTAATTAACTACGCTTCAAGTGCTCTTGCTGCAATACTGGGAATAATGAATAACTGCTATACTTCTTCGTTATTTGAATAACTCCTAAATAGGCTGATTTTTAAGTAATTTTTCAAGGTTTTCTGTATTTATTTTTATTTATATCGGTTTAAATACATTTAAATCTATTTTGTTAGATTTTAAGTAAATTTTGTGCAAATTACTATATGTTATGTAGCCAACAGAGTGGTTTAGTGGTTAGACGCTGGTCTCTTACGCCCAAAGGCGCAGGTTTGGTCGTGGCTCTCGTCGGTGGATTTTCAAGATGCAGGAAATCGACAGCGTCCAAGTCGTATGATTATGCAGCATATAAAAGATCCCTCGAGTACTCGTTTGGCATGGAGCATCTCTTGACAAAATTAAATTCATATACTTAAGTCTCCCATTTCTCTTCAGCCCACTGTAATTCTGAGGTCAGATCAAATTTCATCATTACTTTTCTCTATAGGAGCGTTATACCTACATTGACCAGTGTGGACTTGAGTGGTGCATACAATATGACTACTTTACATCTAGGTCACAGGTACCGACATAAGTGAATATGTCAATCACTGACTGACAAGCCCATCTTTAAAATAAAAAATATATATATAATCAAAAATCAACCTTATCTGTGTTAAATACTTTAATCTTTAACATTCTGTTCATAAAATTTTTTTTTCTGCAAGAAATTATAAACAGGGCAGTGAAGAGTAAATGTTTAACAAAAAATGCAATTCTAAAGTTCAGTTATTCAGGTTTGTCAGAATGTTTAAAACTTTATATTTTCTTATATGGTGAAAATTTGAAATCCTTCTTCTAGACAATTTTTCAGAAAAGTAACGTAATGCCATGAAATTACAATTTGAAATTATGAACTGCCCATCAATGATGTCAGGCTTTTTTTCAACATTTCTCCCCCCCCCCTCCCACATTTCCCCTTTTGTCACAAAGTACCGTTCTTCAGATTACCCCACCCCTGTTTCTCACGTATCACGCTATTTTTCATAAATGCTTCCTTAAGCAGAAAAAAAGGCATAATGTTACACTTCTTACAGCTATCCTCCCCTTGTCACAAAACTGTCACAATTTCATGAACTCTCTCCTTTTCGAATATCGACATCATTTGTGGATCGTCCCTTAGATGCAGATTTTTTTTTTTTTTTTTTTTTTTCAGAGTTTTTACTTGTGACAAAACTCCTACAAAAATATTGATATTGATACTAATTAAGAGAATAAAACAAACAAAAAAAAAATTGGATGTGGAATAAGTAACGAATATTCGTTTTATAATTCCTTACCACAATCTTCCACAGTTTCTACCAAATACATGGATAAAATACATGTTGTCAGATTCAAGTTGACTTCTTTATTCTCTTAAGTTCGAGTAAGCGTTGACAACAGGGAATCTATTTTGTTCAAGGAAAATTCTCAGCTTTCAGCAGCTAATGGAGAATCAGAGGCGAAGAAAGATGTTTCCCCGGCAAGATAATGCGAAGAATTTCCGACTATAAACATTACAGCGTTTTAATGACACTTAACGCACTTTTAAAGCTTTTATAGTAATTGGGAAATTTTCTAAACAATCTTTGATCCTCTTTGGGAAATACTAGCTCTGTAATTATAACCTTTGTTAGAACCTTAGTTTTAAATCGATGCAACATGAATTTGTTGTAACTACATTGCTCCAAAGGCAAAAATATATAGCTGCTTTTATTATTATTTTTTTAAACGTGTTCAAATTTAATAGCGTAGATGAGCAAATAAAAAGATTTAAACTTTAAAAGCTGGTTACAATGAGTGGAACTGTTTTCAGGCTGAAAAAACGGAAAAATAAGTAATTTATGTAGACTGCCAAAATATTTTTTTATTTTTATATAAATCAGAAAATTCTTTCTATTTCGTACAATAGGTGAAATAATAAGAGACATCATTTTATTTTGTTTAAAGTTTAAGATAAACACAGAAGAACTGAAAAATAAGCACTTTTTTTCTTTCCCTTTTGTTTGTTAACACAAGCATGCAATAGTTGTGCTTTCAGTTTTGATTACTGACTTTTCAACCTTTCTTGACTCCGTATCTGAAAATGACATTCATTTTTTTCCCCTATCAAGGCAAGATCATTTAAAAATCATTAGTTCCACAAATTTTCAAAATAATTTATAAATGAAATCTAAGCACTTCTTTTTCCCAATATTGTATTTATTTTCTAGCTTTGTACTATGTTTTGTTATGTGTAAACAACTGCATAACCTAAGAAAAGGGCTGGGTTTATTCAATGGCCCATTTATCTCTAATGAAAACTAATACAACGCTTACCTAAACTTCTCTTTTATTAATCATGAAAATTAATTTTTTAGCTATTTTTATGAGAATTTCATGCTTGCAGAAGCGCTCTTCTTTCACTTTTTGATAACAAAGTGAGCAAAATATTTTTTATTTATTTATTTATTTTTTAATTGGGTCAACATTTGGTTCATTCATACTTAGCTTCGTTTCAAGTACTTTATGTTCTCTATGAAGGTTTCCCTTTATTCTTTTTGATTTTTCGAGAAAACATCTGTTAATTTAACTGTTCTTCTGCGGGAAGAAGGTGCGGGTAACAAAAGTGAAGAATTATAATTTGATAAAACAAAAACCAGTTCTAACTCCAATTTGAAATCATAGGTGCTGAGTAAATCCCTCTTAGTTGAAAAGCAACAGTCGTTTAAAATGCTCGGTCTTTCAAAACAGCTTTAAGCCTCTATAAATTTTCGAGTTAAAGTACCACAATTACAATAAAAGTCTCGACTGAAATTAAAATAAAAGAACGAGTTTTTGTCTCTTGGCTGCCCGTTGTAAGAAAAAAAAACAAGTTGCGAAAAAAAAGCTAGGATAAAAACGGAAAATGAAATTAAAATCTACGAATGGCATAAAACCGCGCCTTTTTTTATCATCTGTAAAAAGAAACTGCAAGGAGTTAGAGTATTATTTAACTTAAAATATTTAAACTCTAGTTCTAAGTGAGTTTGAAACGCGAATAAAAATTCATCATACGCAGAAAAAATGCTCTTTCGGTTGATGTTAAAATTTTTTATTCGTATGCAAGCTTTTACCACTAAATTTTAGACAGGAAATCACAGACAGACAGGCAGACGCACTTGGCAGGCAGACACATGCACAAGCAGACAGGCAGACGCGCTTAGATTTTTATTTAATAGACATTTTTGGTTTTACTAGCGTAGCGAGAATTTACTTTTGTGCGTCTACTTCCCTTTTGATCACAACTGTTTTTACATGTACTTTAACTACTAGGGGTGCGACATCGATGTCGATGTTTTGGAAACATCGATGTTTTTGTTAAAACGTCGATGTTTTTACCATCGATGTTGTTCTTTCGATGTTTTTGGACCATCAATGTTTTTCTTTCGATGTTTTTCGATGTTGATGTTTTTGCATTTTACTTGAAAATTATCATAAAATTTGTTCCAGTTTTCTCGCTAGGTAATTAAGTTTACTTAATGAAGTTGCCAAAAAAAAATCATTTTTCTGCACCCATTTTATAAGATCAATTTTTCTGTGTAGAGGATGATTTTTGGGAAGATCACTACAAGATAGTAAAAGATTAACTAGAGAGTGAGGAAAAAGTCAAAGCTATTGGAAGAACCTAACACTGGTAGTCTGGTGCCAGAACTTGCAGTCTATTTTAAGGCTCCAGTTCTTAAACTAAAGGAAAATCCTATACGCTACTACGGTGAAAATTATAACTTTAAAAAATCAGAGCTGGTAAAAGTTGCTTTAAAGTATTTGATAATGATGGCAACTTCTGTTCCATCGAAAAGAGATGTTTCTCTGACTGGTGGGATAGTCTGCGAAAAGAGAAATCTGCTTTTGGGGGACAAAGTAAACAAACTTCTTTTTCTCCAAACTGTCAATACCAATATTCGGGTTTACTTATCGACTTCCCCCAACAAGTCCTCCCTCTATTACTTACAATTTGTGTTTAATTATTAACTAACAGTACAACACATATTTCTTGCTCTTAAAAATATTTGTTAGAATTAATTTTGTGCTTTTAAAATAATTAACACAACTTTTTCCTATCATTGAACCGACGGTAAGTGCTATGATACATTTTTCTTAGATTACTTTTTGATGTAAATTTACTTTTAGTTTTCATTCAGTTTGAAAATATTTAATTATTACTATAACTAGTTGTATTGATCGGTGCTTGTCTTATTATCAATTTTTGTCCTACTATAATACCAAGATGTTGCAAAATTATTGTTATTAAATTATATTCACGATTTGAAGTTTAGTATTTTCAATATATTCGTCGGATACGTATTCTTCTGTATTGCTTAAATTAGTGTAGTATATTCAAAAATGTATGTTATACATTGATAAAAAGATCGATGTTTTTAAAACATCGATGTTTTCTGTCGATGTATCAGTACCATCGATGTTTTTAATTTCTAACATCGATGTTTTGAAACATCGATGTTCATCACACATCTATTACATCAACTTATACTTAAACATCGCACTTCTCTTAATTACCATACTAGGATTGCTCCTGTGCCTCTGCTTGCTTCGGCTTTTTTTTTTTTTTTTTTTTTTTTTTTTTTTTTTTTTTTTTTTTTTTTTTTGTGGTATATTTATTTCAAAATGTTTTACAATAAAGGAATACTTTCATTCATTTTTTTTTCTTAGTATATATTACTGCACAAAAAATATCAAATTTGACCAAATTAGCTTTCTTGTCCGGTTATTTTGTATTCTAATAGATAATATAGGATAATATACTGATGCATTTTTCTTGAAATATTTTAAACTTTTTTCTTTTAATTGATGAATTCAAAAGCAATTACGACATGAAACACATATTTTATTATTTATGTAATGAAAAAATAACAAAGGAACACTTCCATTTTGCTTACGAAATAGAAACCAATTGCATTTTTCATTATTATGTTTCATAAAATCATAGAATTGATATTTCAATTATGTATAAAGAATCTTTTAATTTCAAAGGAACTCTTCTTCCTTTATTTTTTTATGACAACGTTTACCATATTCACTAAAAGTTGTGATGATTTTATTTGAAATTGCTTCTAAAAGATCGAGTGGATTTTGCTGTAGAATAATAAAAGCGCATTTCATTTTCAAAGTTTTATATCTATTTTTCTTCATCTCATCTACTTTAATTATTTTATTTCAATCTAATGCTAATCCATTTAAAGGTATATATATATATATTTTTGTCAAGCAAAAGATTCTTTTTTGCTTATAAAATTCTTCAAGCAAACATTTACTTTGTTGATGCGATTAATTTTTTTAAAACAAAAATTGTTTGATGATAATTACGAACATCAAATTGAAAATTGTGTGAAAGCATTTTAACAATGAAGATATATTGAACATTAGTTTCTACTTTCCTTTTTCCTTCAAGAAAAGCAATTATTATAAAAGAAGAGCCCATTCGAAGGACTTTTGCTGAAGTTATTCTTATGTGCCTGTAATTGCTTTTTTTTTCTAAAGAAAGAGATAAAATTGTCAGTTTTGCTGTTTTCATGAATTTTGTTCATTTTTCATTTAAATTTATTGACGTGATTTTCTTATCTGTTTTATAAAGTAAGATAAAATACGAAATTTTTTGCAACCATAATTTTTTATCCAAATACCCGTGTCAAATACGAACGCAGCATTGCTCTTCTTCAAGCGTATACTTGAACATTGTACGATAAAAACAACGTAATGAAAACTTCTAGTGATTGTTTCAGGTACCAAAAAAGAATTCATTTCAGTTTATAGATCAGGTAAGTAGGTACAGTAGAATTAGGTACATTTACGTAAAAGGCCACTTCATATCTTTATTTTTTTAAAAATACTGTGAAATCAAAAGAAGGCAAGTGATACTTATCTTTAACATTTGCATAGTTTTTATTTCCTTGCATAATTTTTGCAATAATCTTAACCCTCTTCTGCCCAAATAATTATGTTCCGTAATCCTCTTAAAATCCTTTTTTCTCTTGCTGACGCTCACCAGCCCTCGAAGATTGAATCGCAATCTTATTTAATTTTCAATGATTTAAATCGTCTGTTAGAAAGAATCAGATTAAAAAAGGAGTTACGAGTTCATTTTCGAACAAAATTAAAAATCCTCCTCTCCTTTCAATAGAAAAAAGAATTTAAGTAAAGATCTCATCATTTGAACACAATCCCGCTCCCACCCGAAGACAAAAAGAGCTTGATATTAGCTATATGCATAACCGAGGTGTTTTAAAAAAAAAGCGCCTTGAAAAGCACCCCTTTTTTGGGTTCCAAACTAACTTATACTAACTTGCACAGCTATAGAAGCTAAAAGGCTCCTGAGCAGTGCAATACAGCAGTTTTTTTACATTTGAAAATTCGCTTTCAATTTCGTGGTCTTTAGCTGTGGGCTTGAATTGAGTTGAGTCTAGTGCTTTTCGCTAAAACAGAAACCCTTGCGCTGAAAGTTAAAAAGAAAAATGGTCAAAGCTTTATTTGACGCAGAAAACAAATCCCTTTCGAACGATACCGAATGTTAAGGGGTGTGGGAAATTTTTCAACCCTCCAATAGGCAATTTACGTGAAATTTTAGCTTAAAAAATTAATTACAGAAAAACTTATTCGAAATTCAAAATAAGAAACCCCCAGGAATCGAAGTAATATTTGTACAAAATTTGAAGTCTGTAGATGCTATGGGGTGTCCTGGACGCTGGCCCGTCGCAGAATGAATTTCGCAATTTCTTTAACGTTACTTTTTTTAATATACAGAGATATTCCGAAACCAAAAGTAGGTTCGTGGTATTTGTCGTTATCATTTACCTATTTTTTTTTATTGTGTAAAACTATTTTCACAAGATTTACCCTCTACCCTAAAAAAATCATGTGCACAGGATGTTAAAGAATAATGTGTTTAACACATATAAGGGGCTATTCATTAATTACGTAAGGAAGATTTTGGCAATTTTGACCGCCCCCCCCCCCTTATGTAAGAGTACGCAAGATTTTTCAAACCCCTCCTTCCCTCCTTTTTCTTTTTACGTAAGATTCCATTTCGTTCTTCAGTATAATAAAACGTTGTTGGAAAAAGATCACTAAAACTCCCAGTTTGACGCAAATCAAAGATTTTTATTTTTCAACACATAAGTTATATTACTTTATTGCTGCCAACCACATATTGCCATAATATTACTACATATCACCATTGTATTCTTTGTAAAAGAAATAAAAAACAGCTCATTCTAATGCGTTTTTTACCTTGCAGACGCAAATGAAATATTATCCCTGCCAAACTACTTGACAGCACGATTTCTAATATAGAACATCGACTTGCAAATATTACGTAAGATTGAGTTCGCCCCCCCCCCCCCAAGTAAAGACATGTAGAGATTTTCTAAACCCCTTACTCCTCCTCGGGACCCTTAATTAATTAATAAATGAAGCTTAAGAAGGGTTTTTGTTTTACAATGTTGTTTTATGTCTCCTGTACTATGAACAATTATAAGGACCGTTATTTCTAACATTTAAGCATTCAGATAGTAAAACGAAATTACAAACAATATTTCTCAACCCATAAAATTTTTACTTAAATATGAAAAAAGAAATAGCTAAGCAAATAAACTAAGAACATTTTTTACCAAAGAAAAACTACTTATTTTCGTTCTGAGAAAAATGCTTTAATCATTGCCATTAAAGGAAAGAAAATTTATAACAAAAAATTAATAAATAAAAGCGTATTATAGTATATATAACACAAGAACTGGATATCAATTTTATACATAATAATACTAAACCTTTAAAATACCATATTTAAGTTATAACTGCTTTATTTCTAATTCAATAATATGAGTTCAACAAAGAAAAATTAAACCCAAAACAGTTTCAGTAGAAATATTTGGAAAACTTACACTTTTAAACAAACTTAGAAATATTTATATCAGATAGATATGATCTTCAAATAAACCTTTGGAAAGTTTATCAAGTCGAAATGCTACATTTATTTTCTTAATTAACTGATGCAGACATTCTAGATAACATGCGTAATGAACATTGAATACCCACTGGAGAAACCTCAAAATGAGATGAACTTTTCCTTCGTTTTGCAAATTAAACATGAAATATTTGTGATGAATATTTAACACCAAAGAAATATATACGTTTAAATGCATTCATATTAATGCATAAACTCTTCATTCATCTTAAATTAAACGAAACTGAAGTCAATGAGCCTCAAAATGTAGAAAGTAATAAATAATTTCAAACAAAATGAGAACTAATCCAACTTCATTTTGAAAGGTAGAGGAACTAAGGCTATTGATACTAATTTATTCAGACGGTTGCAATTTATAAATTTTTCGACTTCTGCGAAAAGAACTGTCACTGAAAAATAAAAAGAACATAACTTTTAAAAAAGTAAAGAAATAAAACATTTTTTATTGGAGCTGTTTTCTTCTGGGGTCCAAATATGTTTTTTAGCACCTGAATCAGAAAAGGCAGCCACGAAAGAACTACCTCTGGGATTTGATGAGTATCTAGGTCGTGATCAAGATGAATTTTAAACTAGTATTTGAAACATTTTGGAAAATTTATTAACTTTTGAAATATTAGAATTTCAGCTGAAAACTGATATAACCTTTTAGAATTTTTAAAGTTAGTTGTTATCATAATCTTTATTAGTCTCTGTTTAACGGCTGTAAATGATTTAGCCCCAGGAAAGACTAAATGCCAAAGGTGAAGAAATCTATCTTTTAAATTAAAATTGTTCGTTTGATTGTTTGTTAGTTTTTTAAAAAGTTTTATTCATTTATTTAAACCAAAACCAATCACCACCGTACCAACCTCGGTGAGATTTTAACCGGACTGGGGGAACAGAGCAGTTCACGAGTGAAGCTCGATGGAACAATTTTGATATTTACCGAGACCAATATAAAATCATAAACAATAAAACGAACAAAGTATAAAAGTGAAAAAGCTAAATAAGTCTAGGATGGCTGGTAAATACAATGTAAACGGCAATTTTGAAAGTTTTTAGGCTGGATATTTAAAGTCATCTGCTTGAGATATGAGTCGTGACATTATTTTATGGATATTCTTGCGTGTTACTGAATGAGATAGAATACGTGTAATATTTTTGGAAAAAGAAAATTTGGAATTGTAATTATAGTGGAAAGAGAATCGGAGTCTGTCATTTTTCCTCCGTGTATAAATTTTTGCCAAAGCTACGAAGTCAGGAGTCGAAGTCAGGGAGTCGGAGTCCAAATAATTGTCGGGCACAGCAGTCAGAGTCGGAGTTAAGTGCCCCAAAATTCTCGGAGTCGTAGTAGGGAGTTTGTCGTCAAGAGCCATTTCCAACAAAATTTGTTTGAAGTAAATCCGCCTTCAAGAGCGGAATCTACATTGACTTTCAATTTCCCCGTAGGCGTTAATGTTAAGGGACTTGAACTGTTGAAATTGAACTTAAAATTGTTCAAATCAAAAAGATATTTTATACACATGTTTTTCATCAAAAGCTTTTTCCTTCAAAGTTTGTTTGAAGCAAATTCGCCACAAAGCTCGGAATTGCCTTGAATTTCCCCGTAAGCGCTAATGTTAAGTATTTTTGAACTGTTGAAAATTGAACGAAAAATAGTTCAAATGAAAAAGTGAAGTATGGGAATGAGGTGTCATTGCTAAGATCTTTCAAACAAAAAAAAAAAAAGTTCGAATCGGACTATTCACTCAAAAGTTATTAGGGGGGGTTGAGACAGACAGTAGAGATGAGACGGGTTCAGTCCGGGCCGGAAGCGGGCTCGGGCTCTAGAATCGAAAATAGGTTTCGGGCTCGGGCGGACTCGGATTCAAGCAAAGATCGTCAATCTCCAAACAAATTCACAGAAAATAAATATTTTCCTACTGTGAGAAAATGAAAGGAACATTTAAATCAGTTCAATCATTGTAAAAATTTAACCCCCCCCCCAAAAAAAAAAAAAATTAACGCTTATTTATAGTGTTTTTTTTTTTTTTTTTGCGATTACTATTGCAGTATGTCATAGAGTTTGAAGTGGAGGCATTTTAAGAAAATTTAGAAACTTCTGCTAATGATGAACATTTGACTTAACATTTTTCATTAACAGAGAGATCATTACAGGCTGTAGAAAGCTCGGTTTTTGATACAAGAAAGTTTCCTTCGGGCTCGGATTTTAGTCCGAGACAATATCACCCGGGCTCGGTTACAAATTTTCGGGTCGGGCGAACCCGGGCTCTCAAAAATGAACCCGAACTCATCTCTAACAGACAGACGACAGACATTTTTCCCCATCTCAATACCCTACTTTCCAATTTTTAATTTTTCGATATTATTTTTTTTTTTACTATATTTTCAAGATTCATTAAGCCTTCTTATATACTTTTTTCTTCTTTCTGTGACTTTTACTGAGAAAGACAGCCTAAAAGTCACATCAATGGAAATTTTGAAAGGAATTCTGCGTCGGGCTTGCGTCCATGAGACCCCATAATACCTGCAGCCTTGAAATTTTGTACAAAATTACTTCGAGTCCCGGTGGTTTCCACCTCGGTTTTTTTTTTTTTTTTTAAATTCGAATTAGTTTTTTGTAATTAATTTGTTAAGCTCAAATTTCGCATAAATTTCCTATTATTTCCTATTAAAGGGGGTGAAAAATTACTTGCACATATTAATATTATATATCGTTGGAAAGGGTAGAATTTTCTGCGTTCTACGCGATTTGTTTCAATGCTCGAACGTAAATACGGTGGAGTTATTTGCGTTTTTATCTCGAACTTTCTTAGGCTTAACTAAAATTTAATCACTACTTTCTTCTTTAAATCTATTAGTAAAATGTGAAGGAACTGTCCCACATTTTTTTTTTTTTTTTTTGAAATCACTGAGAAGAGCGAAAAACTTATCTTCTGTCTCCACAGAAAAAAAAGTTACAAGCAGTTTTAATCAAGTTCGAGATATCTTACTTCCATTCAAATTATTGGTGTTTTATTTGGCGTTGCCGTAGTTACGTCTTTTCGATTCGTTTGTTTATTCATTCTTTTCCGCAAATTTTAAGGGCGTCGATTTTAACGGAAAATCTTAGGCTCAACTCAATTCAAGCCCCGAGCTAAAGAGCAAAATATATTACTAGAGACCACGAATATGAAAACGACTTTTCAAACGCATACAACTGCAGTTTTGCAATTCGCAACTACAGAGCTCGATTACGCTACCTTGCGGTGATTAACAATACTAAAGAGAAAGGTAAAACATTCCATTCCGCGTGTTTTCTTTGGGGTAAATTACAGGCTTCAGACAGTTTGTAGTGTAATGTAATTTTGGAAGAATAGAAAAGAAAACTTCCCACAAACACGATGAAAAGTGACTGTCATTCACTAAGCGTCAAAGCAAGTTATAAGTTACGCCGTGTGTTTGTTTTACCTTTTTCATCCTCCATTAGACAGTGGCTCCAATGCCCTCTATATTTTATTGGAGTTACGAATACTCAGGAGCCTCTTAGCCCTTATCGCTTTGCAAGTTGGCACAAATTATTTTGAAACCCGGGGAAGGGGTGCGTTTTGTTCCATCTTAATCTGTTTCTTTCTAACTGACGATTTAAATCTTTGCGAATCAAATAAGATTGCGAAGCTATCTTCGGAGGTTGGTGAGCGTTAGCGAGCAAGGGTTTCCAAAGCCCCCTAGTTTTCTAAAAAATAATAAACAAATACAATAAAAAAAGTACTGAGTAAAAAAAAAAAACTAGTTTGAGTTTTGAGATCTTGAGTTCAAATTGTTTTTCGCAATCACGAATTGCGACCGAATCCTACTCGTATGGTTTCTTGTTTCTACTAATGACTTTTATCACATCATAATTTGAATTCAAGATGTCAAAACTCCAATGAATGCCAAGGGCTGGATGCTGGAAGTTATGTGCTGGGTGTTGTGTGCTAGATACTATTTTCGCGTAAAAAAAAAAAAAAAAAAAAAAAATGTGCTTAGTCGAGAAGATCGTATATAAATAATTCGATTCCGAAACGCATGGGCGCCTGTATTATAAGAGTAGAAAAAAAAATACAATGACGATCGTCATTCAACGGTCAAGTGTAAATAATAAGCAATTCGTGATTGCTCCAAAATGACATCAAAACTAAAATGTAGTATTTGAAACGAAACAGATTTTTAATTACATTTTTGCTGTATTTTACTTCTCAAAAAAGCAATACTTTTATCAAAAACGTTACTTTTTATAGATAATTATTAAAAAAACTAAGACAATCATTTTCTGTTAAGTATGAAACCATTTAACTCACATAATATATTTCTTTGTTGATGCAAAACTTTTTTTTTTATCTTAATGGGTCATTCATACTAATTATGCTTCAGCTTCTAATAAGAGATTCAATGATATCAGTAGAAGGCAGCTGCTAATGAGTTTCCTCTTTATCTAGCATCGTAAAAAAGTCAATTTTCATCAAAGATATGAAAAAAATGTTTTCTTTTTTTCCTTCCATTGTTTACTTAATCAAAATTAAGAACGAAAAGTATTCAGTATCTGAAAGAGTAAGTGCACTTATTTAAATTTTAATTAAAAAAGAGATTCGTAAAGAAGACGTTTTCTACATGAGCAGGAAAAATTATTTAATTAACGTCAGTCTTTCGGATGAGATGGATTCTCTTGAAATAGTATTAAGGTTTGAAAGTAAGATATTTTTTATAGAAAAGCTGTTACAGAAAAAATTCAAATGCTTGTCCAAAAGCAAAAAAAATCCGCAAACACCTTTCTGTTTTTGCATTACTTATTAATGAAAATATTTAATTCAAAATTACAAATTTGTAATTAAAGTAAAATATAGTTCATGAATTGAAAACTAATTTTAGAAGCAAAAAAATATTTTCAATGTTTATTGCACTATTGCAGAAATGTTTAGTGGCTTCATCATATATGTTTTTCAGTAAAGTGCAGCTATTCAAAAATAATTTTATTTAATTTGATATAATTAATCCGTCCATCTTCAAGTTAAGGGGATACGCAATTTTGTAAAGATAGATTTAAAAAACGACAGTTAATTCGTTGCATCGAATATAGCTCCAAAACATTAATATTATTATTATTATTACTATTACTATTATTATCATTAATATTATTGTTGTTGTTATTATTATTATTATTATTACTATTATTATTATTATTATTATTACTATTATTGCTATTATTATTATTATTATTATTACATTCATATTTTAAAACAACAACATAATTGTGTTGTTTGAAAAATTTGATTACAGAAAATATGTTATTTTTTTAGATAAAATTTGACATGTGATAAGTATAAGTCATATAGGGGAATGTGGGGCAAAGTGAAATGGTGAAATATTTACTCTGCTTTCAGCGCCACGTATCTAGTAATATTTTAACTCTGTAGTAACACATGTAGTCTATTCCAGTCTAGAAAAAAATACCTCTGAAAACGAAAGCCAATGATAATGCAAGCAATTTTCAAAAATTGATATTCATATTGTAACATTTTGTTTTAAGTCAAAAATTGTTTTTGTCATTAACAAATGATAGCTCATTTATTATTAACTTCTTAAATATTAATTGGTTCCAACTAATATTCAGTGAAGTATTTATTTGTTTAATATTAAGTTCGTATTTGTATTTTCAAGCTTTTTTACAATTAGTCAAGTGCATGCTGGCAAAGTGAAGTAATTCATTTCATTCGCATACCCAATCTTTTATCAAATCACTTACGTATTTATTTATTAATAATTTCATTCTCATTCCGTCATTTAATTACTCCCTTATTTTCTTATTTATTCCCTATTTTACTAATTGATTTTTTTTCCTCCAATATATTAACTTATTTATTTTTTTTCTTTATTCATTTATTGTTTCATTATATTTTCATTTATTCATTAATTCTTTTATTTACTCATATATTAGGTCAAAAATATCTTCAATAATCGAGAAAAAAAATCATTAAAAACAATTTCCGTCCTTCTTTTTCTTTATATATATATATATATATATATATATATATATATATAATATATATATATATATATATATATATATATATATATATATATATATATATATATATATATATAATTTTATTTTTTTATAGGCACAACTTTTCTGCCAAAAACACAAAAAAAAAAATGTTTCAAAGCAAGTTTTTAACATAAATTATATTGCCCTTACTTCATGTAACGTAATTTTCAGAGCAAAATTCGAAACTGATCGTTTTGAAAAAAGAAAGTTATCTTAACTATTTTACGTAGCCCCAGATTCCCCTACTACTCTTACATAAAAACGGTTTCCTGAACATAAATGAAAAGAGCTAATGTGTGCATCACCATTTACCTTTTACACCAATTTGATGATATTTCCGCGTTATTGGTAACTTTAATGTGATTCAATAGTTAACTCTCTAAATATCACCAACAGTGGCCAAATTGAAACCAGAAAAAAATCGCCAAATTTGTCACCAAGTCTGCGACAAAGTTTGGCGATCAAAAGACTGGCGATATATTGCCAAGTGTCTGACAAAATATAACACCACTTGAGTTTGCATCGAAATTAACAACGATTTCCCTCCATAAAGGTGAAAAAGACCCTTTTAGAAACACCCAAATGCAAGCAAAAAAAGGGGGTGCACAACTAGATCCCACTAGGAGTCTGCGTACCAAATTTCAACTTTCTAGGACATGCCATTCTTTAGTTATGCGACATGCATACGCACATACATACGTACATACAGACGTCACGAGAAAACTCGTTGTAATTAACTCGAGAATCATCAAAATGGATATTTGAGGCGTCTATACGTTCTAAGGTATATATGCACGTGTGGTCGGGTAGAAAAAAAATTCAACATTTATTCGGGGGTGAGCAAAATGGAAATTAAGGTCGATTTTTGAGTGAAATTTGTTTTGCGAATACAATACTTCCTTTTTTGAAAAGGAAGTAAAAAAGTGTTCATATAAAATTATTCTATCTGTTCCTTAAAAATAAATTACCAACATATGATGAAAAAAAAAAATTTTATGCTCACATTATTATGTTGTAATTCCAAACCATGTTTTGAATAATATTTTTGCTTAAAACTTGAGAAAGTATTAAGGTAATCTTAAAACTACAAAATTATCGTTAATTTCAACTTTTTCATGCCAAATGAAACATCATTAAAATTCTAAATGGTATTTTATTTAAAATCACATGGTCTTTTCAATCGTTCAATTAAGTTAATATTACATAAAATTTTTAACGCATAAATTTTCCTTACATACTAGTTCCCTAACATAATCTGAATGTCTTACAGCTATAATTGAATATGCAGAATTAACATTTTAAAAAGTCGAACATAATAACATGTTAATGCGTCTTTTGAGAAAATAATCTTTTTAACTGCAAGACATTCAAGTCGTTATTGCATATTTCCTTAGATGCATTATATATTCCTCCTTCACAAAAATTTCATTTTACTTCATTCCATTTTCAAGTAAATGCTCTTTATTATTTTTTGCTCTTTATGTTTTCGCGTTTTGTTGCTGAAAACGAAATTGTATCGTTATGTTTTAAAACTGCAGTGTTTAAAAAAATCATTAAATGGAAATAAAGAGCTTTTAACATTTTTGAGGAATTTTAAATGGTACGTAAAATGGTAAATGGTTCGTTAGCAATGAAATGAAAGTATGGTGAATTGTTCTGAAAAATGATTACTGGCAACGATTTTACTTTGATATTAATAAGAGAATATTTATTTCTGAAAATCATTATCATAATAAATAATAAGGCATAAGTCATTTATCAGGAAAACTTAAAGGTTTTCTTGCGAAGATGTTTAATAATAAGAATCATCGACCCAAAAGCATTACCCGTTGTTTAGTTGTATGTCTGAAAAGAGACATATTCAGGTTTTGTAAGATTTATTTCCGTAGCTGACTTTAATAACGATTACCTATTAATGGCTATAATATGTTTTTATTTCTACATTATATGACCCATTCAAAACATTTGTGTTATTATGGTACAAAAAATAAGATTTCTTTACATGATTCGATTTTTTTTAATTTTTTTTTCTTTCTTTTTTATTTATTTATTTATTTATTTATTTACTTTGTACGGCAGTAGAAAAATTGTAAGTATTAAATCACTGTGTTTAGTACCAATCATAATCCAAAAGCAAGATTTTATTAGGTCTTCCGAAAAAATTTTGCCTGTTTTTGAATAGACAGACAGTCAGATTTTTTTATATAACAATATGTTCTGCACGATTTTAATGCCCACCGTTTTTATCACTTCTTGCTACTGTATTGGCAGTTTGAAAATCCCATTTTTCAGAAATCCTTATTTTTAGAAACGAAGAAAGATGTTTTGACACCTTCCTTTTGGCATTTGTTCCCCCTGCTAATAGCAATTTTGCACTTAGAGAAATACGAAAAAAAAAATAGAGTATTCAAGGTCCAGGAAATGTGGTGGATGTTGAGGAAT
This sequence comes from Uloborus diversus, assembly GCF_026930045.1. Taxonomy (NCBI): domain Eukaryota; kingdom Metazoa; phylum Arthropoda; class Arachnida; order Araneae; family Uloboridae; genus Uloborus; species Uloborus diversus. The sequence goes on along the minus strand of NC_072735.1, from coordinate 38,834,917 downwards.
TTTATAGCCTAGGCATGCGGTGTTCTGAAAAGTCTCCAAGCCGCATGCGAAAGTGCCAAAACAGCACTACTTGAGTTCTTGGCCTCCAAAACACAAGACGTTCATTAAATATAGGATCTTCAAATTGGAATGAGACTTGCAAGAAGTCAAAGGCAACGATGGTACATTTTTCAGAAGGTATTAGCTTTTAAAATTGTGATGGGGGGGGAAGGGAGATGAAAGGGCAGAAAATGCTTTAAAAACTAATATATCTTCTCCTTCATAAACAGACATAAATTTCTGAAAGTCCGAATGTCTTATACACTTATCCTGAACTTCTGACTGTCAACACATAGATATTTTTTTAATATAAACTTCTTAAAATTGCGTTTTTAATATTAGTGTTATATGTACAAGGGAGGACCCAAAAGTAACCGGATTTTTGCTTTAAAATATTTATTTATTAGTTTATTCACAAAAATTTCTTCAGTCTCCTTCAAAGTGTTCCCCCTTAGATGCAATGCACGTGTTAATTCTTTTTTTTCCACTGTTAGCAGCTCCTCTGGAACTCTTTAACTTTGACCATGTCCAGTTCCCGTTGCGAATCAGTTTTTATAGCCTCTACATTATCAAAACGCTTCACTTTCAGATTTTTTTTTCATCCTCGGGGACAGAAAATATCACAGGGGTCTAGGTCTGTCGAATACGGGGGTCGTTGAACGACTGGCCATCCCTGAGAGGCCAAGTAGCGGTTAATAGTGAAGGCTGTGTGTACGGGAGCGATATCGTGGTAAAGGAAAAATTCTTCTGATCGCCCGCGCGAGATCCAACTCACTCTTGTTTCTTCTAAAGTTTTGTCAGTTGTAAAAAGACGACTCTCGTTGATTTTTTGGCGGATTTTTTTCAACGTTTTCATCATTTTGAGACGTGGAAGGCCGCTCAGAGCGAGCATGATCTTCAACATTCGTGCTAACACGTTTAAAGCGCCTAAACCACTCGAAAACTTGTGTACGGCTCATGGAATTGTTGTTGAAAGCCTGTTGAAGCATTTGGTAAGCTATTCCGTAGCGAACTTTTCAAGCAGGAAGCAAAATTTCAAGCTTACAGTTTATTCTTTGAAATCTGCCATAATGAGTTTGCAGGCGGAAAGCAACAACACCTGAAAAAACCAACACTACGATCCAACGTTATCAACTAAACTGACGCCACTTGCACAGCTGGTTTGTGAAGGTCTCTACTTGAGCCATCTAGCTGAAGAACACTCTACTACATCTAGGATTGGCATCGCACCATTAGTCCGGTTTCTTTTGGGTCCCCCCTCGTATATACGCAAAAACCAGAGTTGCCAGAAAACAAAAGCTTTACATTATACTCATAAGGCAATAGGTCTTCATAAACAACTGCAGTTTTACTTTAATTTTTTCAGAAACCTAAAAAAAATGTCCTATAATACATTCAATTCAGATTTTAAACTCAAATAATAATTATATTAATAATAATATGACGGAAATTTATTCGTTTTGAATGTTTTTTCTTCTTAAAGATTTTCAGTAGCCATGGCTTCTATCAGCGCCACCTGGATTTGCTTGTAGACATTTTTGTTTTGCTTTCAAAATTCCTAAAGGGAATTTTTGTTTCACTGAAAGCTAGTGGCTAGAGAAGAAATGCCAATGTGTGTGTGAGTCCGCAAAAAATAATAATAATAATAAAAATAGTAATAATAATAACTATCTTGAAAATGATAACCATTGCTTTGGAATACCCAAATAGCACAGCCTAAAACTTTGATCATTTTACCTCAGACTGGTCAAAACAAAACATTAAATCAATGCATATCGTCCTTATGAATAACAGAAGATTATGTATAGTATACTATTAATTTTGAATGAGAAACATGATACAGAAAAGCAAATTTCATACTTTCATAGGTTGAGTCAAACATAAAACCTAAAATTTTGCTATTAAGAACTTGTCGAATATTTTTTGTTTATATCTCACTACATATTTCTCAAATATTGCATTTTTTTTTCTTTCATTTTTGTCAATTCCTTATTTTTTTTAGTTAAAGAAAAATAACTATTTATCGTTCTTTTACTTCTTAATGGTTGATTTGCTGTATTTTTCCAAAATTTTGATTTTATAACTTGTTTTATGTTTATAATACTTGGCTTGTGTTTTCAGTAGCATTGATTTTAATTACATTATCATATAAGAGTAGTGCGGCGTGTGATTCAAGAAAAATAAATCCCGTTTAGGGTTTCAGCTTTAAAATATGTTTCGATAAAGTTATTAGGGGCCATTCATTAATTACGTAAGGGTCCCGTGGGGGAGGGGGGGTTGGAAAAATCGCTACATACCCTTACTTCGGGGGGGGGGGGGGTTCCGAACCCATTCTTACGTTATATTTTTTAAGTCGATATTTTACATTAGAAATCGTGCGGTCAAGTGGTTTGGCAGGGATCATATTTCATTTCCGTCTGGAAGATAAAAAACTTATTAGGATAAGCTGTTTTTTATTTGTTTTAAAAAGAATGAATGGTGTGAAATAAAATTGAAAAAATCGCACCATGTGTGGCATGTTTTATTTTTAATTAGTATCGCAATATATACAAAAAAAAATGTCGAAAAAAAATTTAGTCTGAATTCTAATTTTTTAGTAAATATTTCTTGATACTATGAGGTTTAATTTAATAATAGTGAATTTATTTACGATGCTAGTGATACAAGATTCGTGGATTCATTATTTTATTATTTTGGTAAACGAAATGGAATCTTACGTAAAAATAACACGGGGGGTTGGTGGGGGTGCCAAAAATTGCCAAAATCATCCTTACATAATTAATAAATGGCCCCTTAAAGCCCGCATTATCAACTACGAGGGTACAGGATAAAATCCACCGCTCGCTGCGAGTCTCTTCACTTCAACGTCACACGTAACCAACAACGAATATTTTAATTTTAGCTTTGTGTGATCTTTTTTTCTCCGAAGACATGTCCATTAGTTTAAAACGGATGTTTCGCACCATTTAGCCAATGTTGAAGACACATTCCGGCTTCACAGTCGGATTAACGTGAGTTTGAAATGGCGATTTTGAGCTTAGCACTGCATTGTATGTAAAATTCTATTCCACATTGAGACATAACAACGCAATTCTGTAAAAATTTAAATTTTCTGATTCCATGGAAGTCCTTTACCAGTGTTATTAAAGCGCAAGTCCCAAATTTTGTATGCTCCAGACCAGTGGTGCCCAACCATTTTTTACCTCATACTAAAAGCATTCTCGCAATCCAGAACTTATATAAAATTTCAAAATATTTAATTTCTTCTGAATAAATTGGAAAATATGGAAAAGGAAACAAAATTTAAAACGAATAATTCGTCACTAAAAAGACAAATGGTATCTATGGACGTGTGATATCTCACTTTTAATCATTTTGCAGAAAACAGATTAGAAGATTTCCAGTTTACCGTATTGCTTAAAAACCGCCACCAGTGTAAGGGACTGTAACTTTTTCACTATTTATTGTAGAGAAACGCCCATTGGTCATATTATAAAATCGACTTTGGGCAGTTCTGTGGTGGTCATAACTGATTTTTCGATTTTTTTTGCGATACGCCCATTCGTCTTTTTTTTTTTTTTTTTTTTTTTTGCGACGAATTGTTGTTATCAATTACAATGCTTCTTTTATAATGCATCTGTTTTCAGAAACAATCTTTTAAATATTTGGCTCTAAATTTGTTACATTGTCAATAATCGTGCTTTTCGATTTGTAACATTAAACAAAATAACGGACCACACGGATCAGCTTCGTGGGCCTGAATTTCTTAATTACTTAGTACGTTACTTAATTAATTACTTAATACGTTACTCACTTAGTTACTTAATACATTATTTACTTAATTATTTAATACACTACTTACGTAATTACTTAATACATAACTTACTTTATTACTAAATACATTTACGAAACATTTCTGTTTTCAATACTGAACGAAAATCTTTTATTTAGTTTTAAAAATATACAGTATATTAAGCATACAATGTAGTCACATCAGACCCAGATTTTAATTTTCACATGATAATTCCAGGTTTTAATAGGAAAATCCCACTTACAAGGAATGATTTCTTCTTATTCTAGCATTATCTTTTTTTTTTTTTTTTTTTTTTTAGATCCTTTAAAGAAAATTAAATTGGTGCAGGATACGGCAATTCGTGTTCAATTACAAAATATATTTTTCTGGTAAGGAATATGAGAGAATAAATTTAAAAAGAACGCGAAATATTCTAAAGAATTCGTTTTTCATTTATATATTTTGAAAGAAATAAAAAGAAAACCAATGAAATGAATTTTTCTTCTATTACACGGTTTGAAATCTCATTTATTCTCCTAAAACCCCTCCCAGGACTTTAATCTTCGAATATCAAAAAGAAGGAAGAGCTAATTTAAGAGATTTTTTCTGTTTAAATTGAAGTACCTGATTCTAAACATGTTTTCAGAATTTTAAGCTTGGGTTTTAAGGAATACAATGATAAGCGTAAAGAGCAAACATGTTGAATTTAACGTTTTTCTGAGGAAAATTCCTCTCAATTACCTAAAGAACCAATGCAGCAACCATGCTTAATTCAGGAAATGCTACTGATTGAAATATGAATTTTTGTAGCATTGTTTATTATAATAAAATAATATTTCAGCTAGTTAAACTATTCTACAGGAAATAAAAGCAAAATAATATTTCTTCTTGCATTACGCAGATGTTTATCTGTTAATAAGTTTTTCATCTGATAAATTTTTAAAATGCAAAAATTACAGCTTGAAAATTATCAAGTAATTTTATCTTTTGAATGTCTGAAGAAAATTCAGAACAAAATAAATAAAGAAAGAATACAATACGGAGAGTTTTCTGAAATTCCTGACTTTATAAAATAAAAATAAAAAAAGAAGGCTTTTAATCATTTCAAAATGTTTCGTCCAGAGGTACATTACAAAAAGTTGAGCAAGACAATACGATGTTTTTTGGTTCAAGTGTCAAGCATTTTGCGCTTAAAAAAGAGTATATATTTAGTAGCTTCACACTTATTTCGATACTTCTGTCTGGGAATGTCTTTTCATTTGGCAAAAGAATCTACTTATTACGCTATATATGAGGATTTTGAAGGTATTTCCTGGATCTTGTTTCAAAATTATCATATAGCCTACAACTACTATGACGTGAGAGAGTAAATGGTAATATCTGCAGAATTGAGCTTTTGAGAAACGCGTTTCGGATTCCGTACTAACAGTAGGGAAATGTTCAAATCGGACGCATTACGAAAGGTGTACATATCGAACATTTAGTCATTCTTCAGCAAAGTCTAAGGTATTGCTGTATTGGTGATGCGTTTGTTTTAGTATTCCTTCCTAACCTCGGAGGAAATTGTGTACACCCTGTGTATTTTAATCTTGTATTTAGTTCAACTTCAAAAAATATACGTTTTCTATCTTCTATGTGAGCTGAGTATTCAAGCATAAATACTTTAGAAGTCCTACCAGGTGTAGCATAATTTTTAATTCACACCTGATAAGAGTACAGAAATGTAATTAAAATAAGTAAAATTCATACAGTAGTCGCTCGTTATAACCAAGTGCTCGTAAAAAACGAGTTTGAAAAAAAATCACAAAAATTCATACACACTTGCTTACTTTTTGTTGTTGTTGTTATTATTATTATTGTTATTATTTCTTGTTAAATTGCTTTGAGCTGCCTTATTGCTCGAGTGTATATATCTTGTGCACCCGAAAAAAATTTTCTGCACATCAAAAGTCTATGTTAAAGATGGTTCAGCTTCAAATTCTTCCGATTGTCATTATCATCGTAGATTTCATTATTTTTTTCAGCTGTATTTGCTTGAATTTGAGCTACAATATCCTCGGAAGTATACCTCGGAAGTGAAAACATATTGGAGTCAACAAATATATTTCTTTTTCAAATGTTTCTCTACTCCAGAAATTAAAAAAAGCACCGTCATCATTTTTTTTCTCAGGACGTATAAACAATCACTAACTTTCGGTTGAGTATCAAAGGAAATTTTTCTAAGAAAGGATAAGTTCGGTTGAAAGTGAATAGAAATTTTACGAATCAGAGGAATATTGCTCGCTTTTGGCGGGGTTTTCTAATTAAAAGGGAGTTATGCTCCCGCAGACTTAACATTGTACCAATCAAATCTTTCTGATTTCCTCGCTAAACCACGCTAAATCAGAGCTTGTTAAATCAGAGCTCTTTGTAAGTGAGTTTGACTGTATCGACAACCCTGACGATAAAGTTCGGTGAATAGTAGTGTATCATTAATGTAGAAGAATTGCTAACAAAAATTACCTTACTGGCTTTCGAAATAATTACCTCCCGTAACTAAGCACTGCTGTGATTTGAAATACATGTCCTGAAAACTTTGCAAGAAGTCTTCTTTTGGAATGGAGTTCAAAAGCCTCTTCACGCGTTTCGTTGTATGTCAGGAATATCTTCAAATCTCATTCTTTTCAAAGGGAGTTTGAGTCGTGGGAATGGGAAGAGTTCGAGAGGATTGATTTCTGACGAGTATGGGGGATGTTCAATTTGGACCATCCCCTTTTTTTGGCTAGGAATTGTTCAGATAAGCTTTAAATTGATACTTTGTTCAATCGTTTTCCTGTTCTCGGTTAAAAACCAACGCACTAAACAAACACTTTGTAAAACACGAAATACAAACCTCTTACATGGAATACAAACGAGGCTCTTTTTCCTAGGACAAAGAAACTACTTTTTTCTCTAAATAGTACTTTCCTCTAATATTCAGCAGTTCAATTCTTATATTTTAACGCCCACAAATAGCGCTTTTTCTTCGTTCGTTGGTTCAGATGCTGTTTCTACATCGGCCGACAGGCTGCAAAAAAGCGCCTCCGAACATTAGATGAGCTAATATTTTTACTTCCTTTTACAAAAAAGGAAATATTGTATTCGCGAAAAAATTTTCACTCAAAAATCGACCTTAATTTCCATTTTGCTCACCCTCGAATGAATGTTGAATTTTTTTTCCGACTCGACCACACGCGGATAAGCGCCTAAGAACGTATAGACATGCGAAATATCCATTTTGACGATTACCGATTTAGTTACAACGAGTTTTCTCGTGACGTCTGTATGTCGCATAACTCAAGAAAGAACGGTTTGTCCTACAAAACTGAAATTTGGTACCTAGACTCCTAGTGGGGTGTAGTTGTGCACCACCCCTTTTGGTTGCATTCAGGTGTTTCTAAAGGGGTTTTTTGCCCCTTTTTGGGGGAAAATCATTGTTAATCTCGATGTAAACTCAAGTGGTGTTACAATTTGGTGGACACTTGGCGATATATCGCCAGTCTTTTGGTCGCCAAGTTTTGTCGCCAACTTGGCGATAAATTTGGCTTTTTTTTTTTTTTCTTTTAATCTGGTTTCAATTTGGCCACTGTTGGTGATATTTAGAGAGTAAACTTTTGAACCACATTAAAGTTGCTAATAATGGGGAAAATACAGTAAATTAGAGTACAAGGAAGTAATGTGAGGCACACATCAGCTCGTTTCTATTATCTTTTGAATCTTTATTAAATGCTGCTCTAGCGAGAGAGAGAATATTTCTGGGATCTTGTTTCCTTTGCATAAGTAGAAAAGAGTCATCTCTTGGTGTTAATTACGATTTCCGGCGACATTTCCATCTTCGCGTTGGAAATATGCATCCTGTTTATTTTGTTTTGTAATATGGCTCACATTTGCAAAACTGGTGCCAACGACCTTTGAAATCTCTCGACAGGCGTTCGGAAAGAGTAACAATCTTTGTACGGTTTCGCGGTGTCACATCCATTGTTGACGACAGTGAAATCTCAAGTGATGTGATCATAGCTGAAGCTTTCATCTTCGGAAATTCCTGCACATGCGCTCTCAGAACTCCTCTGATTAGTGCAAATTGATGTCATGTAAAGAATTTATTCATCCCATAAATATTTTTACACATTTAAGTTTGATTGGTGAAGTATACTTTGAATGATTTTAAAACTAATGGAAAAAATATTTTGTTTCAATGAATTTGCACAAGGGTGTATGCGTACCAATTTCGTTCGATTTTATTCTATAACTTTTGCGCTAGCGCAGCCACAAAAAAACGGCAACGCACAAACAGACACAAACTTAATGTCTTGAATAAAGTTAAAAAATTGTCTTCCGGGATGAACGAATAAATGCCTGATTTGCGGATATTTGGCTATTGAAATGTTTTGAATAATGCAAGATTGCGGAGCTTTTCTGAATCATCAGCTTAAAAGCGTGTTAAAACGCATTTTTCACCACATATTGTTTCAGTTAAAGCATAATATCGTCAGACGGTTTTCAACCAAAAATCAAACTAAAACTTGAAAAAGATATGATATTTTGAAAACATTCCTCCTTTAATTAAAACAAGAAGTTAAAGCCAAAGAGCAATTTCCGAAATCAGGCTTTAAAGGGTAAATTTTATACAAGACAAGAACGTTTTGTGCTTTCTTCTTTTTAATTTATTGTTCCGTAAAAGAGTTATAGATTCACATTTGCATTACAGCAATCTATAATTGTAGCATTCGGCATTCTTGTAACGTTAATGATTATTTAAAATCTATTTTTGTTCTTGGGTACCGGAATTCACCCTTTTATACAAAATATATTTTATTCGATATTTAATCATTGAACAGCATTGGATTTTCCTGCTAAACCATTTTTTAGTTCAAAAGAAAAAAAAATGAACACAATGCATTTATCACGTTAGAGGTAAAAATAAAAGACACTTGCTGTGCGCTTTAATACAACATGATTCTACAAAAAAAACTATCTCGCGTTGATTAATGTTCAGTTCCGCCTATATGCACCATTATCTTTTCATTTTTAAACAATAGTTTCAATTACTTTCAGTTTCATGTCAAGAAACTTTAATTCATTATTTTCAAAACCATTTATATGCCAATATTGTTAATTGTGTTTAAACTTAAGCCGTGTAATATCACAGCTGCAAACTATTTATTTTAACACAAAGATCATTTTTTATAAATGGGTAGATTTTTTTAAATACTTTTATTATTTAAATTGAATTCGAGAAGACAACAAATGTGTTATGTTTATTCGGTGAAATTTCCATTTACATTATGAAACTATGTAATGAGCTCAGTACAGAGGGGTTCTTTTTAATGTATTTATTTATTTTTTGCATCCAATACATTGTGGAAAGATTTAATTTATTTGTAACGGCAGCTAAGTTGCAAAATAATTGTAATTTCTTCCTCTTTAGAAATGTTTGGCTTTTTTTTTAAATTACGTCACACCCAACAAATACTCATCGTTAAACCAATGTTTAATTCTCGAATACAATTATATTAACTTTTTTACTATAAGTTCACGAGAGGAAAACTTTACGCATTTATCCTGCAATACTTTTATTTTCTGTAATTAAATGTGCTTGCATCTTTATTTAGAAAACGCGTTGTTGAATCTGAACAGGAAAATATTCTTGATAAAAATAAGGAGTGAGTGAATAAAATGTACTTGAAAAAATTAGAAGGTGTCTTTAAAAAATTGAAAAGTTTTCATAGATAACTGATTTGAGAAGATAAGTTTAGTATTTGCACTCTTGAACTAGTTCATGAGATTAGTTCATTAAACTAAATGTTTGTCTTAAGAGACAGATAAAATACATACGGAGCAGATTTTTTTTTTAAATTTATTTGTAGATCTTTATACAGGTAAAACTTTTGGAAAGATAACTTGTTCTCAATATTTTAAAAAAGCAGTTATCATTTTTTTTAAGTTTACTAGAATAAGTGGAACATTTGTGATAAGGAGCTAAAATGTTAAATTTGTCAAAGATAATGTTGATAAAAAATAAGCACTTTCAGAACTTATATTTAAAAAAAAAAGTACTTAATTAAAAAAATAAAATTAGTTAATTTGAACTCATGAAACCGTTATAAAAATTCATCAAGACGCAAGAAAGTGTCCAATACAAAGCTTTTTTGACCTTATTTCTAGTTAATTTCATGCATTCATTTTCTTCTTTTTTGTTTTTTGCTAGCAAACGCACAAAACATTTGAAAGCAAAAAATTTAAAAGTAAAATTAGGAGATGAATGAAACATATAAGCCTTGAGATCTTTCGGTTTTTCCTTCAATTTCTTTTTCTTCTATAATAATACCATTTAAAGAAACAACCTGTTTTTTTTTTTTTTTTTTTTTTTCAAATACTTTCGCCAGAGCACCTTTCAGACCGTGTTGATATTTTTCGCTTAGGAACATTCGTGTTAAATTTTGACCGGTATATAAAATTAAAATAATAGCCAGTACGAGAATAGAGCTTATTAGTTGATGTATTTCTTTTTCTATCGTTTTCCATCAATCGTGTGTTAATAATTTTGCACTTTCCTGTAGATTTCCATGCAAAGATAATTTTATATTTAATTTAACAGTCAAGATCTTTTCAGTTTTGTTATTCATTTCATTTTTTGTAACTGTACTAAACAGTGTGTGTGTGTGTGTTTTTTTACTAATGAGCAAACCTATATCTTCATTTTATCATCAGCTACATTTTCGGTTTAACATCAGTTTCTGGTATTCATCATGTAGCTAAGATTTAAAAAAATGGTAGGTATGAATGGCTTATCAGGGGTAAAAGAAGAATAAGCATTCAAAATATTTAAAGCTTTTAAACTACTGTTCCAGCAGATGAATTTGCTTTGAGCGCATTTTGTCACAAAGAAATTTTTATGTAAAAATAAAAAGTTTTTTTTTCGGTTTGAAATAATTTTTTGGTCACTTGCTTAGCTTTACCGTCTACAGCAAGAATCCATAACTTGTTACGAAGAAAAATTTTCTAGGTTAAAGGTTTTTTGCACTGAAAAATCAAAACTCAGAACATTTGATTTTTTCCCCTTAGAAGTTGAAAAAAGAGAAGTAAAAAATAAAACGAATTTAGATGTAAACCTTGCATTGAATCCCCAAATCAGAACAGCTAGATTTGTTGAAAGCTAATAATAAAATTTATAAAAAATTAAAACATTTCACTTATTGCTGGAATGCATTTAACTACAAGTGACCTAAATCCGTCATCACTTTCGTTTACTTAGCGAATTTAAGATATCAGCAACAAACAAATTCGAAGCAACAACTTTAAGTTATAATATCTTAAGTTATAATATAAAAAACAAAATTGCTATCCAATTTGTGAAGGGTGTGGATTTCCACTATTTTAGAAATGGAGTGACGAGAATTTGCTGTTCCTATTAATAACAATTAAATAAAGAGTTTCCATGAATCTAATAGCTATTTTAGAAAAACAATTAGATGCAAGTGTGAATAAATAAAAATAATGATTTTGGATGTCCGAATTCTAAAATCCTTTTCGTTTGCTTAGAAAACTTGATACACTATCCAAAAACGCATTAAAAACAGCAATTTAAATTGTAATGTGTGAAACAAAATCGCAGATTAATTCCCGAAAAAAATCATCTAAAGATATGTGAAAAAATGTACTCCCTCTACCCTCCTCTTATCTTTATTTATTTTATTTTTTCAATAATTACCTTTTTTTAAGTAGATTGGTTAAAATTGTCGTCTTTTAGTAGAATTAAAGTAAAGAATTTTTAGTAAGCTAATGCAGTTATTTTTGAAAAGCAACTGAATACAACTGCGGACAAGTAAACATAATAGCTTTACATAAAAAAAGAGAAATTTCTATTCGCGAAAAGAAATAAAAGCATAGGTAACTGAATTACCTTTGTTATTTGTGAAGAGACTATCGTATATCAGTGAAACAGCAGCTCATCAACGGTTAATGGATTCTCATAAGAGGGACATATGATATGCCATAACGTGAAGAGCTCCACACCATAAATAGAACAAACAACGCCATTTAATTGCTCTTATCTCTTAACAAAAATGTCGGTGTAATAAAAGAAATTTTCAGAATGCTATCTTTAGCGCAGAAGATCAGATTATTCTTATGTTCGGTATCTTTCTGGGCAAAATTATGATGTAATATGTGTAAAATGGCATTTGTAGTTCTTTGTTTTGTAATCAAATTTTGTTTTTATCCCTGATGTTATAATTATGTTTCTTCTCAAAACCTGCATTAGAGACAGTGTTAACAATCGTTGTCTTATTTCGTGGTTAAAATGAGAGTGGTGTTTGTCAATTCAGCATAGTTCTGAGTAAATAATAATTTTTAAAAAAAATGTCTGCAAAAAATATCTGTACTTCAGAGCCAGACTGATGTAAGTCCAAAATTTGCGACTATCCGTTTATTATTGCATTGTATGTAAAAGCTTATTCCACATCGAGCCGTGTGAACGTAATGGGGTTGCTTCCTTCAGTCAAAAGTAGTACTTTTAGTCACTGAAAATTGATAGAATAAGCAAAAAAATAACATGGACTCAGAAAATTCTTTCATTTTCCCAGCAGTTATTTTTTAATTATTTTTTTAAAATATCCGATTTTTATAAACAAGGCGTGGTCTAGATGACGTCACAAATGATGCTTTTGGACGCATCTTTGTACCGCGTTTCCACGTTATGATAACCAAGAAGCGAATTAAAATTGCGCTCTACGCTTGCTATCAACCATATCGTTGCCAATACACGTGAGTAAAGATGTGAATTAAATATTTTGCTCTGTGAATGGCAGCACGGAATGGCATTTCATCATTTGTGATGCCATCGGCAAGAAATGTAAACAATGAAAAATCACCGATTTAAGAATTTTCTTTTAAATATTAAACAAACAAGTTATTTAAAAAAAATGGTTAGATCCTATGTTTTTAAGCATGTTCTTTCAGAAAAAATACTTTTAAAATATTGGAAACGACCCCATTCTTCAAAAAGAATCCCTTTCAAATTTTTACCAGAGTTAAAAGAGCGCGCGTCCCATCCTTTACATGCGTCAGAAAAACGTTTTTCCTCTCTTCTGTAAAATTATCATAATGTGACTTACATCCTGCTGGCTTTGAGGTAAATAATTAATAACAGATATTAAAACTGAGTAAATTTTTATTTCAAAATCAGGATGTGCATGCCCCCCCCCCAAAAAAAAATAAGAAACCATTCTAATATTAATAAACTTTTGTGAAAAGTTACTTGTAACTTGTTTTAAAGTAGCTTTAAATCACTTACTGACATTCTACAACAACGATGGGTTTGCTAAGCGAAAGGCAAAAACATGCAAGGACTTGAACAGTAAATTACCACCCACAGTTTGGGCTAAGGCAGAACTTTTCATGCAATATGAGGACAGCCCGGTTATCCCATCCAGAGACTGCATGACTCATCAGTCTGGAATTGAGAATAACCGAGCCTGCGGAAGATGTCTTCTCATTGAAGGGGCCGACTGACTGGTAGATAAAGCAAATTCATCTCACTGGCGAGAGTCCGCAGACATGTTCCGCATCAACTCGTAAATCAACTCGTTATCCCTCTCTTTCGATGGAATAACCGGTATATTGCATGCACATGCAAAATCTGCTATATTTTGAAAAATAGCCAAAAATTCAAGCTTCTGGATTAATCAGCGACAAAGAAGTTGACTGAAACCACTATTATTCTCACCTAATTAGCAACTCAGATAAGTGCACTAGTGCGATCAATATGTATCGAAATCTTTTTTTTTTCGCAATTTTTACACTTAATAGAAGAACCCAAATAAAAACTTCACTTAAATGTTTCCCTTCTCTTACATTACTATCATTTCAATCCGTCTATTTATCAATTAAAAGAAAATCGTCCACCGATGAATAAATTTTCTTGATAAACTAAACGCGTTGCATGTTATTCAGTTTGAGTACGTTGCAATGTAAATATACAGTGCTGGCCAAATTATTAGACTAAGACTGTTTTAAAAGCAAATTCTTTATTGTTAACATAACTATAGACACATTAACAAACAGTGAAATAATCATATAATATTTAGTATGCATTCCCTTGCTCTTGATGAGCATTTTAAGTCTTTTCGGCATACTTTTCACAAGGTTTACACCATTTCTTAACTTTTTCAAAAAGGAGGTAAAAAATTGTTTATACTTACTATTATATATACTCACATACACATACTCACTAATTGCCTAAAACTAACTTTAAATATAACAGAACACACTAATAAAAAGAACAAGTGAACTGTTTAAGCTGATTGAGGTTATGTTCCTGGTAGGTAGATATACAAAGAATACAAACAAAGCAGACAGTGCTGCCACTTGTAAACATTAAATTATGCTAAAATAACGTAATAATCAGTGTACAGTATGTACTGTACTTTAACGGTAAAATAAATAGTATTATAGTACAAATAATGTACAAAAAAAACAAAAAAAAATCTCTGTATTCTAATAATTTGGCCAGCAGTGTAGAATACTATGCAGGTGTGACCGTCACTCATTAGTACATGAAAGATATTGAATCAAACAAGAAGTAAAGTTCTTACAATTAAGTAACGATGAGGGATATACTTAAATTGTCAAGTTTAAAAGCAGAAGAATATTTATTTTTGTGGTTTCAACATTTCATTTTAATCACATTTAATGCAAGAATTTTTATTTATTTTTAGGAACATACAAACTTGATCAGATAAAATGCTCCACATGTGAATATTCATAAATAGTTTACTAAAAATAAACGTAAAGACAGAAGACGTTAAGTCGGTTTTTGGCAAGAAATCTGTGCTTTTAGGTAATCGATTAGTTCCGCTTCTGAAAGAATGCAATCAAAAGATATATTTTTGCGTGGGGTTCGTTCCCATTTCATTTCTGTTTCAAAGTGTTCCTATCTTTCATTATTTTTTCCATCTTCGAAACCAGAAATACATCACGCTATCTGAAGGGAGTTAATAAATCATCTTCGTTTTCCGTGAAATGTTCGTAAATTAAAAGGAGCAGTGTTTTATATGAAGTTAAACTGTTAAGATTACAAAAATAATAAAATGTTTTTTTTTTAAATGCTAAATGCATAATAATTAAACTGAATGATTCTACAAAAGAAAAATGTTCAATCTGAGGCAGAAACATACGCAATTGTGTTTAACTAGAAAACCGCCCGTCAAGGTATGACGGATGAAAATTGCTTTTACATTTGAACGAAGCAATTGCCTACTTGCTGATATTTTGATTGTTGAAATTTTAACCCTAACTCCAGTGGATTAACCCTAAACTTCAGTAGATAGCGTTCATTGTTGATCCCTTTTTCGTTTCTTCATTCTCCTAAATTGACAGTAAAACAGTTACCGGATTCAGTTCAGCCTTGTCAATATAAAGCATTTCTCTGCGCGTCAAGCATTACCAAAAAATATTATCAAATAATACAATTTCCACACCCCTGAATTAATGTTGAGTTGTTATTTCGGCCCCACTGCACGTGAATATGAACCTTAGATAGTATGGACGGCGGAAATATCCATATTGACTATCCCGAGTTAATTACAACGAGTTTTCTCGTGACATGTGCGTATGTTTGTGCGGATGTATCTCGCACAGCTCAAAAACAGTATGCCGTAGAAAGCTGGAATTTGGTATGTACACTCCTAGTGGAGTCGAGTTGTGCTCCTTCCTTTTTGGTTGCATCCAGATGTTCCAAAAAGTGTCTTTTACCCCTTTTTTTGGGGGGGGGATAAGTGTTAATTTCAATGCAAACTCAAGTGATGGTAAAATTTGGCAAACATTTGGCGATACACAGTCAAAATTTTGATCGCCAAGTTTTTTATCGTCAATATATCGTCAATTTTTTCCTGGTTTCAGTTTGACGCTATTGGTGATATATAGAAAGTTAACCATTGAATCACGTTAAAATTGCCGATGTTGGAAAAATTAAATCTCTGCAAAACCCTTTTTTTGCTTCGGTTCACAGCAAAATAGGGTTGAAAATATTTAAATTGTTTCCTTGTTTGATCTACTGTTAAATCCCGTATAGCCGAGAACATCATGGGGGGCGCGCATTTATTTCGCTAAAATGGATTTTTTGTTGTTTCCGTATTCCCAGCAATGAGATTTTGCTGTAATATGTACTGATTGTAAATCCTTTTCCTCCTGGGAAAGTTTGAAATGCTGGTCCTGAGAATATCCATCAAAAACAATACAATATATACTAAAGAACATTTAAATAGAAGTCAAAATATTCTTAGAATCTTAAAACATAAAGTAAGACGTTAAAAAACTTTTTTTTCCTCTTTTAATTCCTTAATGAGTACGTGGAAATTCATTCAAAAAAAAATTAAGAATTTCTCGTATTCCACGAAAATATTGTCATTCCAAATTTCACTTCAGTCCTGACAGTGAGATAAATATCATTAAAAGCTTCGCTCTTTCTCTATTTATAGTTTAGAATTATTTGCGCTGTCTTCCAAGGAGATATTGCTGCACCGCCTTGGGCAATCCATTAACGGCTGATGTCTTTGTTCTCTGCTGAATAAAACCATCCTTTTGCTTTAATATGATGCAAAGAAGGAGAATTGTGACATTAAAGCAAATCTTTTGTTTACTGAAAAACTATACCGCCATTTTTCTCCAGAAGGGCATTAAATCCAATTTTGGTCATTGGATTACGAATAGCAACTTTTTCGCGTTGGGAGTGTGATTAACAGTGAGATAAAAAGAAACTTTTTTTTTTGTGGTTTTGTGACATTAATGTAAACAGAAACAATGGAAATGATGTACTGCCAGAGTATATTTTAGAGAAGCAATCATGGTATGTGTTTTGCCTAGATCTTCCAAGTGGGCCCTTTCCCCGTGATTAATGGCCGTTTGAATTTTTGTTTCCTAACTATCGCAAGAAAAGATTGCCGCATTTTTTTTCTTTGCACAAACCAATGTAGAAAAGAAAGCTAAGCTTATGAAAATCGAAATGATATTATATTATAAATATTTTAAACATTTTGATGTAAAAAATTTTGACAATGTTATATTTAGGTGCCTTCTGAAATTAAAAAGCAGCCTGCCTCATTTTATTTTGTTGTTCGTAAAGTAATTTTGTTTTTTTTTTTCAACAGGATTACATTGTGTTTTTTCACACCTAACTTCACACTTACGCCATATAATCGTTATGGGAGAGTGTTGTACCTTGAGACGTTTGTACCTTGGGACACTTCTAATGTCTAAGAATCTGTTTTTAGCAGCCATGTTTTTGTAACCTCTAATAGTAACCTTCATCACTAAATGATGACATAGTAAAAGTCAGCATCAAATGAATAAAATTGACGATTTTGTGAGAGGGTGAAATTTTCATGACTCATAAGTAAATATTTTCTTCATTTTTATTTCATTTTCTGTCTTTGTATTTGTAAATTTAGTCAACTGGATTTTATTTTGTTATAAAAGAGAAGTACTTTAAATAATTTACTTATGGGAAAGTAATGATATTGCATCCAGTTTGACCATCATTTTGGTTTTCCTTAAGCCACGTGGTGATTTCACCTTTTGACAGCTAAACATTTTGTACCTTAGGACATGTTCCAATGTACAACATATGCGTTGTTCTCAATAATTCTGATATGTTTTGGAAATTGGAACAATGTTCTAATTTTATGTAGTCTTTTAAATGCATTTAATCTTAGATAATAGTTCATAATTCATTATTCATAAGTCATTATAAATTTTCATGATTTAATTCACTACCATGACTTTTTTTCCTCTGGTGAAAAATTGGTTTAAGTGTGTAGCTGTTTCCTGAATCATGAAGACCTTCCTATAGTACAACAGGTTGTATCCGAAGATATAATAGGATGTTGTACCTTGGAACAATTTGGAACTTTTACTTTAAATGGCTGGCAACATTTTATTTTCAAACGTCTGAATTTTAAAAAAAATATATTGCATAGAAGTATGTTGGGGTATTTTAATGTGACTTTTAGATTTTAAAGTTGATTCAAATAATTGACGTTAAAATTTTAAATATGAAAAGTGTCCCAAGGTACAACACTCTCCCCTATATATGATGAAAGCTTATGTAGCAAGGCTTAATTGTAAAAGCCCATTTGAATCTACGCAGTACTTTTTGGTTGGTGGCTTTTCAAATAAGAAGAGTGAAAGCAAAAATTTCAGCTTATTTTACTTTTTGCTGTTGAAAAGTTGAAACTTATGTTCAAGAAATAAAAAAACAATGTACATAGAAAAGATATATTGAAAATACCTCATAGATGTACCAAAGCTGGCTCGCAAAATTTTGATTCGTCAATTTTGATGTTGGAAAGACAGCTCGTTCTGAAAGGCTAGTTGAAGCTTATAATGACACAATAAAGAAAATGATTGTTAACAACTCCAGTGATCGTTAAAAGGTTAAATTTTTTTTCAAATTGAACTGTTTATGACCATTTGAAAGGCATAGGTTTAAAGTCTTTTTTTTAGATTAAATGTGTAACGAATGAAGAATATAACAATTTGAAGTTGACAAAAAACTAGACAGTCTCTTTTTAAAATGAAAACTTTTCACGAGTTTTGTATAACAGCAAAACATTTGTTATGTATTTTTCTGTTCACAATACATTTAACTCATAACTTATGGCAAAATCAAGAACTCTCTTTTACTTCATTGTTCGTTTTCCCAACGTCAAAAGCACAAGAAAACAGTATGTAATTGTTGAAAACATAAATAAATGCACAAATAAAATCATAAAATACTCATGCCAGTTTTCCTTTAAAGAGTTTTCTTAACGACTTTTCAAAAGTCACATTTAATTAATGATCATTTCCTTCAATGTTTCAAAGTGATACGAATGCGTACTTTGTCACTTCTTTAGACAAATAATCTCCTTTAGAAGAAATGCTTGTTTAAATGGTTGCAGCGCGAAATTGTTTTGAGATTTTTATCAACGATTTCTATTGGAATGAATATTTTCTCTAAAATTTCTTCGGATTTTTTTTGTTTTTGTATGCAAGTATGCAATTATTTAAAATACTTTATTCAAAAAGGAATACTTTTTTTAATGTAATATTTTGTTTGGTTTTGCTTTTGCAAACAAAAGAGTTGAATTAAAAGTGACGTTTTATATGCAACAAACGTACTTTCATGTTAAGAGAGTTCTTAAAAATAGATACTTTGTTATTAGTCTTCTAAACAGAGAAAATTCTTTGTTCAATACCTTTGATAAGACTACTTCAAAAACGAAAAAGAGTCATTCCATAGAAATGTCAATCTCAACCTCAGATTTTTTTTTTTTTTCACAAAGCCCAAATTGTGACCTATCATTTCATTCAGCATACTTTCTAGTACATAAATTCAGTAACAGTTTGTAAAAATTTCATTTGGTATTTTTGTTCTGACTCTAAACGTACGTGATTGTAGAAAAGGCTTAGCATACGCAAAAAAAACATGCGTCTAGGTTTTCTTGTGTAATATAAAAAAAATTTGAAATTTTTTAAAGAACTATGTTTGTTCTAAAAGATTAGATGCTGGTCCAATAAAATTGACTGTTCTTTTGGCATACATTATAAGATAAGTATTTTAATTAGTTCGGTTATTTCACTGGAAATATTTACGTTACGTTAATCACGAAAATGTACTATTTTCTGCTTAAAAACTAAACCAGATGATTGAACCAAACAGCACTTTTTATTTCTTACATCTGTGTCGTATCTATTTAAAAAGGGCAAAACATTTATTTGAGTATCAGCGGATATGAAATAATTAGTGTGACTAACGTAACATTTGAACTGTGACTAACGTAACAGTTTGCATGTGACTAACGTAACATTTTAAAAATGACTGCTAATATTTAAAAATTTAATTTAATGTGTATTTTCATAAACAATTTTGAATAAGAGGCTTTCTATGTTGGTTAAAAATATTTAGGGTGCAAAATACTAGTAATATTACATTCTAGACCTTCTGTCTACTTAGAAAAATAATTTTTTAAATGTCTTTAAAAAATACTTCCTATTTAAAAAATTATTATTTAGAAAAAAGGTGAGTAAAGCAAAATTAGTACTCTGCTGAATGTGCATTCAACTCAAGAATCCAAGCTAAAAAAGCAAGAAAATAAAGACAGTCTTAACAAAGGAGAACGTCTCTATTTTTTAGAAAATACATCTCCACCTGTTATTAAAATGATGTAATGGCATCTCGTTGGAAAAAGCATTTGAAGATGTTACATGATACAGTGATAATAAGCGATGCTATAGCATATATCAGAAGTGCATGAATGATCATTTAGAAATTTAAACATTTGCGGTGATATCTGGAATTTAAACGCATTCTGAAAAAATGCTTTTTTTTTTTTTTTCAATATTACATTTTAATTTAGGATGCACAACATTATTCGTTCGATGAATCAGAAACCTAAAAAAATAATTTGCCGTTGAAAAGTACTACTTAGTTTCTTATGACGATAACTAGTATATTGGCAGAATACTAGAATTTGGTGAAACTATCAACTTGTATAAAGTTAACTTTTTAAAAGAGAGATATTTAGGATTTAAGTAGCCCAAAAATAATGTTATTTAGTTAATAAAAGCAGTTTATTTTATTTATTTGTTTCGCAAATTCAAATTGAGGTAATTGAACTGAATTTTTCTATTAAATTTCTTACACTAATATAGAAAAAAAGTAAAGAACCATAATGCAACATAAAAACGGTTCCTAAAAAGTGTAAAAGTAATATAAGAGCAAGAGATTATTTACAAAAAGTTTTTTATATGCATTCATTTTCTTGTTATTCGATAGTTACGTTTGTCACACACAGTTTTTCGTAAAAGTACCATTAAAGGCCAAAAAAGATTCATCTGTAATAAATCTGTAGTATATTTTTTTAAAATAGACTGTTTATCTCTTACATATATATCGGCCAATTTCAAATGCCTGCGTAACTTTCAGAAAAATTTGACTCGTAACATAAGCATTGTTTTTCAGGTTTGCAAAAATGTTACGTTAGTCACGATGCCTTTTTTGGTGAAAAAATACCTGTCAGCGCTTATTTTACTTCAAATTCTTGGTGCAAATGAAAAATAGTCACCTTGTACATTTTAAATCTGCATATTAAACCAAAAAAATTTTATTTTTACTCCCGGTGTAGGTAAAAAGAAAATCAGCTGTGAATGTTACGTTAGTCCCTATGGAATGACCCAAAATAGTTCTTAAAAAGATAAAATTATGATGGAACCAGATATAAATGTAGTCCATGCTCATTTTATCACTCTAAACATGACCAACAACTTCAGAATTCCATAATCAAAGTCATAACATACTTTTTACAATATAAGGATGTTCTGTGGAAAGTCTAGTTACAAAGAAAGCTAAATGCTAGTTAAATATGTTGTAACCTAGTTACAACATATTGGTCCGTAGAAAAAGAATTTTTCGAAACTTTATTTTATATATTATTTTTCTGCTTTTTTTGTAAAGATATTTTTTCTCTAATGTATGTACCAGTTCTTTCCCTGAAAGAAAATATACATGTTTCGGGGTTACCAGGAACCCCATTTTCAGTTCAAAAATGTGAGCTTTTGGATGTAAAGATGTAAAGATCCGACAAAAGGCTTTACCGGAAAGTGGTGATACGGTAACAGCATGGGCTGAGATAATTTTTTAGTGAAACAGATTTTGGCGGCAGTTTTCGGCAAGATTTAGCGGGATTCATTCCAAATCACTTTGTGACAAGATAATGTAAATAAAGAATTATCAAAATATGGAAAAACCACGCTTGAAAATTCGTGGATTGAACTGATCTTGAAAATGTCCAACCACGTGCAAAATGACCCTTTTCAATCATTTGAGAAAACGAGTTCATTCTTTAAAATAGGTGGAAATGAAGAAAAGACGCGTGCCATATTTTCGAGTTAAGAAGCATTTTGACTATTATGAAGAAAAATTTACTCCTAGCATATTTTCACCATGTGATAATTTAGACCTGAGATGTTTATTAAGTTGGTGAAAGAGTAAAAATGACAAGCTTTGCATTTTTACTGCAACCCTACTCTCGCCAATTATCAATTGAGAGCAATTACAGGAGGCGTTGTTGTCTCTGATCAATAGCTGTTGAAAGAAGTAAAACCAAGACCCGCCCACTTACGTAGGATGTGACCTATCTAATGAGACATCTGCATTGGCCGCACAAAATTGAAATGTTTTACCTCTTTGGCTATTTTCGTAAATTCCAAGATGACGTATTCAAGCCCTGGAACCAATGACGCACTTGCAAATAGGGTTAGTTTCCTTCAGTCAAAAGTGCTAGTTTTAGTAACTGAAATTCGTAGAATAAGAAAAAAAATAATAATAATAATAACATGGACACAGAAAATACTTTTATTTTTCCAACATTTGATTTTTATTTAATTTTTTTAAATGTCTGATTTTTAAAACAAAATGCTTCATTGTGTGATGTCACAAGTGATGAAAGCCATCCTGAATAAGAGCGCGTGGTTGTCTTTTCTGGCATGATATCGCCTTTTAATGATTTTTCACGACGAACAATTTATTAACGGAACGAGAATGGTTAGTTAAATAAAATATTCATTTAGCGAAGTTTGGCAGCGTACTGAAACTTTATTCTGGTAACCCCAGCGATTTACTCACTTGTGACGTCAGCAGCGAAAATGAAACAACGAATAAAAAGACTGAATGTCGGTTAAGATGATTTTGTTAAGAGAGAAAATAAGTCAAAATTAAGGAAAAAAATAACATACCATGTTTTTAACCATGCTCTTTTAGAAAAAAATATTTTCGAAAAATGGGAAACAACAGCATTCCGTTAATATCCTCACTATATCGCCCTCGCACAAAAGTGGACACTTCTGAAACAGGGCGGGGCCAAGGGTCAGCTAGTCGCAGTCAGACTTTACTAAACGTCACTGTTGTAACTATGTATATGTTGTCGTTGGCACACTTAGAATCAATAAGTATTGTGAAGGGGCTGTACTTAACCGAGCTTGCTTGTATATTACGTGCTGTATAAGTCATATTTCCTAGCTATGTGTATAAGTATGATCTATTTTCTAGACTTTTAATACTTTTGCTGTCATTTTCAAAAGCGTATAACAAAATTTTTTTATACATATTTGTCTCGGGATGTTCTCAAAAAGTTCAATTACACCTCTAGAGTCACAAATGATTGATATTGGAAGGTAATTTTGCGTTACATTATATCTCCTATTAGCAAAGAAAATTACATCGATAAACGGTACAGGCATTCATTTTTTAGATCTCTTCAAATTATTACCAGACGCATTCAAAAATTTAAGTGTAATAGCTTTAACACAAAAAAGCAATTCCCTTGCCTTTTTTTTTTTCCTTTCCTGTTCTATTTTATGTTCAATTCCTCATTTAATAACAACTATTATAAAGATGAAATGAAAGACTGTTTGAATAAAACAGAGTTGAAAGTGCTTGGATCATATGTATCAACTGCAAAATGCAGATGTTATTTCACAACATTTTAACTTTAAAGAGGATGAATCTGAAAAATAAGCGCTTCAATCTTATCTTTCACGCAAATAAGAGCATTTTCTAAATTGCTTCGCCTTTAGAAAGCTTTCACTGGAGATACAGTCCATTAAGTGCAGCACTCTCTTCATTGATCAAAATTTCGTAAAATGTCTTACATTAAACTTGATATTGTCGTTCTAAATGAAGCTATTTAGCTCTTCAGTCCTTATTTGTTTAGAATAAATTGTAATTTTGAAGTATCAAGGGACTGAATTGGAAATCTGTTGCATTTTTTTTCCCTGATGTATAGCAAAAGGTCAAAAATACGAACTAATTGGGACTAAGGTGGTTTGGATTTTCCAATTGTTCGAATTTTTGAAAATAATCAAGAAAATATTGTTAAGAAAAATAGAATGCCATTTAATCAAATAAAATGATTATGCAATATGTATGTACATTACATAGTTTACAATTCAGTACATAAAGCTACAATATGTAATAAACTTTTCAAAGAAGATTTTACAAAAAAACTGTCAATCCATGCTTAGCTATGTTATTTCAAAATCTTCATCAGGGTTCCCATGAGAGATGGCACCCCCGCTCCTTCCCCCAAATAGTACTATAAATTCCCCTAAGAGCAAGACCGTTGTCCTCTTTCCCAGAAAAACGAAAAGAACCCCTAAAAACAACCCTCTTTAAAAATTTAATTAGAACAACAGTCCGCTTTATTTATCGAATAGTAAAACCTGTAAAATCGAACACCCTTGTAAGTTGACCACCTGTTTAAGTTGACCGTTATTTTCAGGTACAGAATTAGATCTTATCATGTTATTCAACCTGTATAAGTTGACCACTTGCTTAAGTTGACCACTAAAGTAGTGCACTGCAGGTGGTCAACTCACACAGGTTTCACTGTAATACAATTTTTATATAAATAACGGTTAAATATATCCAAAATTCCCTTAAAAGTATGCCATATTTCAGGAAAATGTTATAAGTACTCCTTAAGACGTTGTTCAAAGCAATGTTCCTGAATGATCCATTAGTCTATTGTTTGCTGAGTTTTCCGGTAACATTGTAGCAGAAGTTCATTTTTCAAAACTCTCACATAATAATGAAAAATGGAACCAGATGTAGAGGTCAGGAAAAAACTAATTTTTCTCTGGGGATTTTAGCATTTCAGGAAATATTTCTGGCGTCTCTTACGATCCGCAGAATACAGGTTGTTAAGATCACTGGAAAACCTTTCCACTTCTTTTTTTACTTGTTAGATATTATTGATTTCTTACTAATCTTGTTTGCTGAAAATACTTTTTAGACTTTTGGCGAAACAAGAATAAGAAGAAAAAAACGAAAAGAATGCTTTAATCAATATTTTCGCACAGCATTAAAAGTGTAGCTTCTTAAGAGTTAGGACAGCTGTTTCTTTTGGTGGGACTTTGTGTTTAGGCATTTCCTACGTTGATTTTTCTTTCTATTTAATGGGATCGTTTCCGAAATTTTAAAAGTATTTTTTTCTGAAAGAACACGATTAAAAACATAGGATTTAGCAATTTTTTTAATAATTTGACAAAGTTTAATATTTTTTCACAACTATTTTAATTGGTGCGCAGATTGAAATTATTATTTTACGCTTCTGCTCATGACATCCAACGTGATGAAATGACATTCACTAATGCAATTCGCGCACATTACAAAGTGTCATAACCTGGCAACGCAGTTGACAGCAAAGTGTAAGAATTTACCACGGCAATACAGTAGCGTGTCAAAGTACATCACTTGTGACGTCATAAAGACCACGACTTATTTCCAAAATCGGACATTTTAAAAATTAAATAAAAAATAACTGTTGGGAAAATAAAACTTTTTCTGTCTCCATGTTCTTTTTTTTTTATTGCGCTTGGTATTGTTTAAAAGTTACTTTTAGAGCAAGCTCGGAGATACTTCTTTTAGTTTCATTGTTATTTTTTTTCCTTTACGTCTATTACAAGATTTCAATTCCCTTCAACTACAGAGACAATCTCACTAATCACAACCTCAAACGTTATTGCAGTGATATCCCGTTACAACGAACTTCAAAGAATCGCAAATTTTATTCGTTGTAACGGGAATTTCACTGTAATGGAATTCAAGACGTCTAATGCAAATTGAATCGGGACTGAACATTTATTTCGTCTTATTGATATTTTCTTTGCAACGGGATTTCACTGCGCTTAGTTATTTAATACAGTAGTTCATTCCATTTACTCTGTTCGGAAAATTTAGAAAACAAGAAGTTTGCGTCCCCTGCTCCTCGTTTGCCTACAGCGCTGCTCGTTTCTGAGCAATTCAAAAATCGTTGGATGGGGAATACCGGGGGTAAGCATGGTAAAAACCATTTGGAGGTACTGTTAAAACAGTTGTCAATTCTTTTGTGAAAATATATTTATTTGAATATGTTTCACTCATTGAGATTCGAAATTTTACTTAGAGATTTTTTTTTTCTTGCATTTCAGCTCTATAATTTATTTTGTCTAAGTTAGTAATTACGCTTGAACATTGGCAAAACGTGTTTAAAATTTAAATACCCGTAATAAAACGAAAAACATATCTTCATATATGTAATAGACTATGATCAAGTAACGCTCTTGACGTCATTAACAATGAAACTCGCGCCGCGGCATGATAATTTGATGATATATTTTGGTAATGTTTAAAATGCATGGAAAGGCTTTATTGCGACAAGGCTGAACTGGATCCGGTCACTTAACTGTTTTACTGGTAAGACTGTCATTTCAGGGGAATGAAAAAACGAAAAGATGATCAACAACGAACGCTATCTGCTGAAATTTAGGGTTAATCCACTGCAGTTACGGTTAAAATTTTAACTATCAAAATATCATCAAACAGACAATCCAAGACGCTCAAATGTAGAAGCAATTTTCACCCGTCATATCTTGACAGGCGATTTTCTAGTTTAATTATATTTTAATCTCTTAGTGTGTCTATGAATGTAATAAATGAATTTGCAACACGCCGTGAAAAGTTAAGTGGCAACTGAACAGTTAACCTTGTGCATATTTTCACTGCCGCCATTTTTATAAGAATCATCTACTTCTGCATCAAGGTCTTAATTAATTCCACTTGAAAATATCTGCAACTACTGCTATACATTAAGTAATGTTATATATTCAAAAAATGTTTGGCCTATTTCTTTCATACGAATAATCAGAGTAGTAAGCCCCATAATCATAGGAGTTTTCCAAGATATACCTTTGGAATAGCAATGCATGCCATTCCAAATAAATGTGTCTATAGTTGGGGAAAACCTAACCTGACAGCATCGTAATGCTACGATTAGGATCTGCATAGACTTCAGAATGCTGCCAGGTTAGGTGTTTAACCACTATACTTTTGCTCTTAAGTCAGTGAAAACTTATATCATTAAAAGTAAGCTACTTTCAAACCACCTCTGCTCTTTTTACTTCCTTTTACAAAAAAGGAAGTATTGTATTCGCGAAAAAATTTTCACTGAAAAATCGCCCTTAATTTCCATTTTGCTCACCCCCAAATGAATGTTGAGTTTTTTTTTCGATTCGACCACATGCGGAAAAGTGCCTAAGAATGTATAGACACGCGAAATATCCATTTTGACCATCACCGAGGTAATTACAACGACTTTTCTCGTGACGTCTGTATGTATGTGCGTATGTGTGTATGTGCGTATGTGCGTATGTGCGTATGTATCTCGCATAACTCAAAAATGGTATGTCCTAGAAAGTTGAAATTTGGTACATAGACTCGTAGTGGGGTCTAGTTGTGCACCTCCCCTTTTGGTTGCTTTCGGATGTTCCTAAGGGGGTCTTTTGCACCTTTTTGGGGGGAAATCATTGTTAATTTCGATGTAAACTCAAGTGGCGTTATAATTTGTCGGACACTTGGCGATATATCGCCAGTCTTTTGGTCGCCAAGTTTTGTCGCCAACTTGGCGACAAATTTGGCGGAGTTTTTTTTTTTTTTTTTTTTTGGTTTCAATTTGGCCATTGTTAGTGATATTTAGAGAATAAATATTGAATCACATTAAAATAGCGAATAATGGGGAAATGACATTAAATTGGAGTAAAAGGAAGTCATGTGATGCACACATCAGCTCGTTTATTTCTGATTTCAATTTTTATTTTTTCATGAAAACGTATAATGATTATAGTAATAATTTTGAAAGGATAGAAACATTTCCAAATTGATGTATTTCTTGCACTAAACGATATACTTAAATTCTGTCATGATGCTGCAAATTTTGAATTCTAACCACTAAAGTGCTCAAGATCCGTACTGCGCTGTAGCATCAGTTGTTATGTAATTACTAACTGCATCAGCTGTAAGCAACATGGCTACTATGGAACACTAGAATTTTCGCAATCCCCTATGATCCGATCCCCTGGTCTTACACCCTGCGATTTTTTCTTGTGAGGGCGTTCGCAAAAAGTGCTTCTGACGTACCACCTCTTCCCAAAGATTCCGCGCTTTAAGCACGGAATAAGTTGGGCTATAGCGGAGATGTCATTTATGCAAGTGAGGCATATTGAATAGCTCTAAACTTCTATGTATGTACAATCACTTGTAAATTTTAAAGATTTAAGTACAATGCATATAGAGTACAAAATGTAGTAATTTGAAATTGTGTTTATCTTTTTGAATCGCCCTATACATAAAGTTCAGTAAAATTTCTGATTGTGGTACTAGGTATTTTTTTTTACCTTTTCAAATAAATGTAATACATATACGTTGCAACCAAGCAATATATTTTTTTCAACAGCCTTCAATGCAAATTAGAAGTTTTAAAAATTGTCTGCAGGATAAGATATTAGATTAGTCGCAACATCTATATCGGTCCCGAGTATTGCTTGAAAGTAAGATGTTGACACAATGCATGCTACGTGTGAACTATATCCAAGAAAAAAAGGTATAAATTTTCAGTTAGTTAATGAAATTTAAATGTTTTTTTTTCAAAAAATTTAGCTATTTTTTTTTCTCTCAACTAAGAAATATATTCTAAAAACTTTCTTCTATAGTCTTAAAAATCTGCGTCACAGAATCGTCGCACTGTTTTTGCTCCCAGGTATATCACCATTTCAAATTCTTTAAAAAATTATAATTTCAAATTATATGAAAAAAATTCTGATAAGTGCTTTTAAACATTTATCAGAAATATTTTTGAGAGAGATGTGTTCTCAATTCGTAAAATATTTTTCAGTATCCTTCAGGGTTGTTAGGTTTAAACTACGGTTTAAACCAAATGTCTAAAAAAAATACATGTGATTTTTTTTAAATGGTTTATTTGAAAAACTGAATCGTTTTGTCCCAAATGTTTCCGTCAATTTTACTTAGTAAATGTAGTAGAGGTAAAATCTAGTTAATGCAAAGTAACCAGCAAAGCTTTAGAGATAAATTTTTAAGCTTTGATCAATAAAGCTTAAGAAAAAATTTTCAAACTTTTTTTTTTTCAATGTAATGCAAATTCGCTAAATAGTTTTTCTTTTCTTTCTTAAATTAATGCAACTTTTCTTATTAGGTACATAAATATAAAGCAGACCAACTACGAGGGAAAAAATCCTCTCAGTTTGTTGTATTTATATCTATTCATTTATTTTTCTTTCATTTCTCTTTTGCATTTCAAAATGGTCCAAAAAGCATATTTCAGCAAAAATTTCATTTTACTACCTAATTTGTTTAATTATTTAAAAGTTATAGAGATGAATCACGAATCATTTAAGCAATCTGTAGTGTATATAAAACTAAACTTTGTAGAATATTTAAATGGCAAGAAAAAAATTAGCACGCTTTTTGTCAGCCACAATAGACGACGCAACTTGAGCAAGAAAAAATAAAGCTGTATAAAATTTTGAAAGCAGAAAGTATTTGTGTAACTCTGTGCTCTTATAACAAAACTTAATGTCAAATATTCCACCTCTTAAAAACCTTTTTAATCCCAATATAATAAAAAGATACTGTATAAGTAGTAGAAGAATAAATTAACATTAATTTTTAATAGTTAAATGTCTTCATTATTGCAATGTGTTAAAAGTATAGTTTCATAATTTGGGTTTGGATTGTAAAGAATATGGAATAAATTAAGATTGAAAAAATTTTCAGAACTTGTCTTTCTATTTTAGGGTTTTAGTTGAAATGATTTTTTTATTTAAAGAAATTGTATTCCTAAACGCACTAAATCAGGAAAAATAATGTCTGCAATGAAAAACATAATGATCTTCTTAAAGCCTATGTGTCCTATTTGTATAAATCCTTTCTATGATACATTTTCGTAAATTATTACATGTCCGTGTAACTTTGTTTTATGTTTAAACAAAATATGTGTTAATCTTTTCATGTTTAAAGTTTTGTAATGTATATCAGACTTGTGATTCATTTGTAGGTACTGCAAATACTTTCTATGTTTAGAATACTTGGTTTTAATTACACTTTTATGTATATATATTTATCATAGAAAGCTAGAGTTATGAGGAAACTAATTTACAAGATTTTAATCTTGGTTATTGGATAGTTAAGACATAATGTCTTAACTCTAACAGTAAATTGTTTCTTTGATTATTACTAAATTATTACTAAACTTATGATACTTTTTTAGAAGTTAAAGATTTTTAAAAAATATTTCTCCTATAGAAAATACTACTCATGAGGAAATGAAATTACAAGATTTTACTTTTAATTATTTAATTAATCATCAAGTAATTAAGTACAAATTTTAATATTAAATCACTCATAAACAATAAAAAATCATTAAATATTCATGAATTTCCAAAACTAAAATCATTTTTCTTAAAAATAGTGTTCAAAACCAAATGAATCTAGTTTAAACCAAAAAACACTGATTTAAACCAAAAAAAAAATTCTCGTTTTTTTTTTTTTTTTTTTTTTTTTTTTTTTTTTTTTTTTTTTGCAAAAAACAGGGGTTTTTTTTCCAAACCTTTGAATTTTTTCATTTTATACACAAATAAATATATGGGTAAGTGGGAACAGCAACCTCTACGCCAGTGCAAGACATATTCATCTCTCTTCAAGTGTATTGTAACTTTGTTTACCACTTAGAATGCTTCTTTGAAAATTAAACAAAACTAATATTATAATAAATATACTATTCGTAAATCTTCTTCTGAGTAAGTGCACGTCAATTTGATTTTTCATTCCAAAAACATGACCTTTCTTTTGCATTTCTTTCAAAATGTAGTTAAGATGACTTCCTGGAAGATATTAAATAAAATATGTCCAAGAGACGCTTCTTCAAATACATCAATAGCATTCAAAAACATCAACAGCGGAGTGCTTTTTCATGTCGGAGAATAAAACATGAAGTCTCTGAAGATATTCTTTTGTATATCAAGGAAATTTGAACAACTACATTCGATCTTTCAGTTGCATATATTCTATAGTGTTTCTTTTTTTCTTTCTTTTTTTTTCTAATATTATGTAAATTTTTTTTGAAGCTTCAGGAGCAAAACTATGACTTGAATACGTGAACGCTGTCCATTTTTAAAAATAGATTTATAGAAAAGTAATAACACACAAAGCTTTGTTCATATTAAACTCTTAATGCGTTTTGACAAATATCAGCCAAAATAATAATGAATACATTGCAAACTTCCATATGAATTGGGGAGTGTGGCCCAAAGCGGGTAGGTTAATGAAGAACGATCGAAAATGATAGTTTTTTGGCCTTTTGTCGTAACAGTTTTGGTTTTATTTCCTATGAGGGATAGTGAACTTTAAAATAAAAAGTGATTCTTGCATTATTTCAAACCCAATATTTATTTATCATCAGGCATTACAAACACTTGAAAACCAGCTTTGCCCTACCAGGGGGGCTAAACCGGTAAGCCGTTCGGGTAAAGCGGGTAAGCTTAGCTAATTGTTATTTGGTACATTTGTCAATAAAATATGAAGTGACAAATGGTTAAATCAATCGACTAACTAACTGTCATGATAATAAAAAATAAAATAAATATATAGTTTATTCAATTTAAATTAAACATCTAGGTCAGTATATTTGGTTGTAAAACATTAAGAAATAATTGGTTAAATCAATAGACTAGCTAGTTGCCATCATAAAAATAACTTTTTTAAGTTATTCTTATCGTATTTAAATAAACAATCGGGACCTCGGTGGCCGAGCGGTGTTGCTCAGCAATTGGCTTGCAAGCAGAGAGGCGCGGGTTCGATTCCCGCCAACTGCCCTGGGTGTTCTTCGATTTCTTTGTATTGTAATAAACCTGATTTTTGCTATCTGGTCTTATGTGTCTGAGCAAAAGTTGGACTTCACCTAAATAAGGCTCAGTCAAACGGAAGCCGCTCATATTAGCCTCAAAAATGGATTAACGCCTTCGTTATTCATCACCTTGGGTGCTCCAAGGGGCATCAGAAACAACAAATAAAAAATCTAAATTAGTACAAAATATTAGTATAATTTTGCCAAAAAATATAAAGAAAGCGGGCGCTTTGTTCAAAAGCACGTTTTTATTTCAATAATTATAACCTTAAATTTTGAAGGAAAAAAAATAGAATGACCATCGTATTTTACATGTGGATGGTGTCAGAATAACGAACTATTATTGACAATTTGAAAAGAAGCTGGTCTTGGTCTTCTACTAATCACACGTTACAAACCTTTAGGGTTTTTTTTTTTTTTTTTTCAGAAATGTATTTTTTTTCCCTCATTTTAAACCTGACTACGCCATGCCACTTCACCACTGCTTCGCTGAAACTGATTGAAACTCGGGGGTACTCGAGTAAACACGACATTCGTATGCATCGCCGCTTGCACGCCATGCTGCAGCATACGAATGCCTACGCGATTTTTGACGACCTACCTGCTTTGGGCCACCCTCACCTATGCTTCAATGCAAATTATTGAACAACTAACAACTATACAAAAATTGCACTACTCTATTTAATATTTGTCCTAAAATTAAAGGGTTCATAAATTGCAATTTATTTAAGGCAAATCTTTTATAACAGCAATCTTCTATTAAACATGCGGCACCACTTTATACAGTAAAACCTGTCTACAACGATACGGTAGGGACCTAAAACAAAATTCTTACATACAGGTTATCTTTCTAGACAGCTTGATTATTTATGCTGACATTCTGCTGGGACCAAGGAACATATTGATATGGACAGGGAACATATCGTTATAGACAGGTTTATTGTTATAGACAGTATTCTTATACACAGGTTTCACTGTGTTACAACATTTTTAAAGTGTAATCTTTAACTCAGAAACGGCTGACTCACTACTGCATTTTTTTTTTCATTCTTTGTTATTGTTATGATTAATATATTATTGTTAAGAGTTCGTGATATAACTTCATACTTTCTTTAAATGACGACACAGTTCTTGAGAAAAGCACAGGAGATTTATCTACAGCTAGTGCAGGAAATGTAATTGCAGCTGCTAGATTAACCATAGCAATTAAGCAAATATCAATTAACACCGTAAACTCAACGGTTACACACGTATTTACATCCAAATACGCAAAAATACAGCTCAAAGGCATCACAAAACAGAGCTAATGCATGCTCTCCAGCGCACCGCTGACACGTTTCACAAGCTAAAACTATCTCGAGACTAACCCGCGCCGTCGGCCGTGGCTATTTATAAATCTCAAAAGAGAAGTTTCCACAAAATTCGAAATGCTTCTCGTATTTTCTTTTTATTCATTCACGAATCTTATCAATGAAAAAATAGGGGGACCGTATATTTCAGTCGAATGTAAGGGGGTTTTATGTTCATAACAAGAAAATATTTACAGGTTACGATACTAAATATTAGATGCTGAAAGATGATGGAATAAACGACAAATTTAGCTAGATTACAACAAATTAATCACAAAAATAATTACTATTTACAGAATTTGTAACATTGTATTTCGTCTGTTATAGTTAGAATATTTTGTTTCCTTTTTTAAAGTCTAAGCAGCCTCTGTGTACTCAAAAATTAGTGATTAAATCTTGATACATTTTTTTGTAACAATTTCAACAACCAGGAGCCAAACCCAACCCTTTTTTTTATCCAGCAGTTGATGCTAGCCAGGGCGCGATTTTGTAGACTAGCAAGTAGCAAATTGCTACTTGATATCAAATACTAGTCATAAAAGTATGCAGAAGCGAAAATTGCTAATAAAATCTCATAGCTTGTCAACGTTCGAAAACAATCGTGGTTTCTAGTATATCATTTATTTACTTATTTCGAATTTTATGAGATATGGAGTGTTTCTTTAATTGGAAGCAAAGTAAAATTAAAGTAAGAAAAATCGTTAAACAAAATTTCAATTATTGATAATGGTTTGAACACCTTTGATACTAGGTTTGCTTCAATTATATCGGAAATTTTAAGTTAAAGTTCTCACGAAAGACAAATCTTTATGAAAAGTTCTTCTTTTACTTTTAAGGGTCTAAAAGTGTCCTTAGGAGTGGTACAGCGCTTTCTGAACTGTTTCACTCGCGCAATGCCAAAATATTGTCGTTTTGTTAATCCTTTAATCTAAAAGTTATCTTAAAAAAAACTCCATCAATAATGATATTTTCTCAAGCAAAGGTTTTAAAATCTTGTACTTTGTCCAATGCGCTAAATTCAGCATTCACTATTTTTCGTTTAATGAAATTATATCTTGTACTCTTGTAGAATGAAAACAGCGTAAACCAACGCTAGTTCATCAAAAATTTATAGTGGGGGGGGGGGGTGCTCAGAAATTTTGGGGCCCGTCACAGATGGCTTTTCCGCATTCCCCGTCTCCCCCTCTATATTTTTACCCCTGTATTTCACCCCTAGTTTTAAAAATATTGCTCCTCCGTCAGGCTCGGGCCCGTTCCAATTGGTGTCCCTTCTCCCCCCGCTGTGCACATCCCTGAGGGGGGGGGAAAGTAGTCTTAAATGTATTTTCAATGCCATATTAAAATTGGTATTATGTAAAAAAAACCAAGGGGGGTTAAGGTCAACCTGGGGTTGACCTTAACCCCCTCTTTGTTGCACGACTGTGAACCAATGTTCCTTAACAAACATTAACCATTTTATTTTGTGATTTGTTGTAATGCTATTGTTGAATTTTCTGCGTTGCGAACTGATGTGACCGTGCTTAAAAAAGAAAGCTACTGTGAATCCTGGTTTTGCTACTAGTATTTTTTAGCATAGGAAACTTTGCTATGGATTTTTAAAAATGAAATCATGCCCTGACACTAGTGTACGTTATTTTAACATCTTCTGCACTAAAGTTAATTAAAATGTTACCTAGTTAGTGCATCAAAACAGAGTTCATTGCTCTATTATAGAATGAAGTGAATGAAGAAATTATGAAGTTAGAAAAATAATTAATCAATTCCCGTGCACCACGAAAGATGGAAAACTGAGTAAAGAGAGAAATAACTGTGGTTGAGTTAAAGTAAATTGAAAATAAAAATAGAACGAAAAAAATGGAATGTCCTTTTCGTAACGAACACACGTTGCGCTCCTGTAGCAATTTTAGTCT
Source organism: Uloborus diversus (assembly GCF_026930045.1). Classification (NCBI taxonomy): domain Eukaryota; kingdom Metazoa; phylum Arthropoda; class Arachnida; order Araneae; family Uloboridae; genus Uloborus; species Uloborus diversus. The sequence goes on along the minus strand of NC_072735.1, from coordinate 38,800,035 downwards.
GAAATATATATAATTTTACTGGATGACCTTTTAAGGTTTGAATGATCTAAATAAATTCGAATCAAGTAATGTTGGGAGCAGTTAAAAAGTCAATATTAACCTATCAAAATTTGATCTTATCGTATTGAAAATGTTAAATCATAATGTACAGTTAATATAATTAATGCAGCTTTTTTATTTCTCTCTCTCTTTAACAATTTATATTTTCCAAAAACATCTATTTACCATAAACAATTTTATTAAAATAACAACACACACACACACAAAAAAAAAAACTTTTCATAAAATATTTTTACCTTATGAGCAATGATCAAGATGACCTTAACACATCACTAAATTATAATTAATATGATGCGGTTATGAGTATCAAGCAATAACTGATAATATTCCTTCTTAATCAATCATTTATGATCTCATGTGATCGTAAATGATAAGCGTATAAAAGCAATTCGGATCAGAATGATATATTCCAAATGCTCATTAATGTCGTCATGCATTATATGTTTACGAAATTGCTAGACCAAGGATTTTAGTTGAGATTAATACTAATGTGATACATATCGTGTGAGGATGACACGGGAAATATCAATACATTTTTTATGGAAGAAAAAACTAATGCTACAATATTATAGGCAAATTTATGTATTTCTACATTACAAATTCAGTCATTTTTGAGAGTTTACTAATATGTAAAATGTTTTGAAATTGTGCACTAATTGAAATTACCAGGGATGCTTAGTCGAAGGATAATTGATTAGTTCCGACTCTGGGAACTTTAGAACCTTCGACTCCAGCTCCCCACTCTTTCACGCCAAAATCAGTCGGACTCCGACTCTTCGACTCCTATTCCAACTCCACAGCTTTGGTTATTACAGATGAAACGTATCGCAGATTAATTCACATTCAATCTCAATTGCTAATACTTAGTGAAAATTGCCTAAAAGATGCTCAACGGAAGGAAGGGGTGAGATATTTAAGTTCCAGAAAACCTTCTGTTTCATTTTATTGTTTTTTATGAAAATCAATAAAAATCTACGCAATATAAATAAAAACGTACAAAAGTCTTATTGCTGTTTTTTTTTTTTTTTTTTTTTTTTTTTTTTTTTTTTTTTTTTTTTTTTTTTTTTGAAGAATCTCGTTTTTATTCTGAAATTTTAATGCAGATACAAATGAGTACGTGTTTTGAAATTTTTAAACTTGTTTAATTTTGTTTTTGTTTCTTTTTTTTACTGTTAAAACTATTAATAATATTTACTATAAGTGAAAAAGAAAGTTCTCAAAATTTTAAATATTGTATTATTATTAATAATAATAATGACAACAATATCAATAACAGTAATAACAATTATTATTATTATTATTATTATTACGTCAAACGAAACTGCAAAATTGGATTAGATCAATATTTTTGTTTATTCAGTTTTTCTGTAGCTGTACGATAGTTTTAGAGAAATCATAAACAAAAAACTTATTGGAGGAAAGAAAAGGGTCATTATTTAGCTAATTATTAATTATTTCAAAATTCAAATAGTAATAATAATGACAATAATAATAATTACAGGTTAGTTCCGTGGTTTCTGCGGAAGGGGGGTGTTGACCTTAAAACACCACCTCGCTGCGCCCTTATATATCAGAGAAAACATTTTTATTGCTTTTATTAAATAAGTTTCTAAAGCTTTATGAAATGAATGTAAAAAAAACGCTAAATAAAGGAAATATTTTTATAAACTATATTATTTAAAGTGCGGATAAATCGAGAGGGTGATATCAGGATTCTGATAATTTCGACCGAAATTTCAAAATATAAAGGAAGTTTCTCGTATTTTAAAGGAAAAATTATAATTTTATGCATAGATAACAATACCCCATTTTAAATAAGGATAAAATGGCTGATAACTCTCTCTCTTAACGAGACCAAGGATACCTTAATACTACATTTTGAAGACTTCAACATTGACAAATGTCTGGCAGCTCCATCTTTTCGCATGCATGTCGCACTTTTAATAGCGATTTTAATTTTATGCGCAAAGCAAGTTAGAGGGAAGGAAAGAAAAGAGGGGAGGGGAGGGCTCTTTTCTCGGCAAAAAGAACGGAAAGTAAAGAAAATCATGCAGTTTTGAAAGATGTGGGAACTTTCTTTTCAAAGTTTTTCTTTTTCTTTTTTTTTCATTATTTAAGACCAGTTATGCTTGAAGCATCACCCACTAAAAAGGTATTTAATAGATTCGCTTGAAATTAACATTGCCTTTTGTTTTTATAAGTCATGTGGATTTCCATCAGATATTTTGTACTTAACTTGAATAATTTACTTTCAATAGTAAATAAGATAACTTTTTTGAATGATAATATATATTTTGGGGTACAACTACGGCAAAAACACCTGTATACTAAATTTCGGGCTTCTATGCTTTACTGTTCTCCCGGTGCAAGTGCTGCGGACATGCTTTTTTCTTTTTATGTAGATTAAACAACTCAAAATCTGCTTTTTTTGTAATTAAAATTTTTAAATGCTTGTATTTTTTTATTACCTTCTTTGTTTTCAGTTTCAATATAATTACAAGATATATAGATATCTAGAGTCAAAATCGGAAAAAAAATGACAAATAATCTCCATCATTAATGCAATTTTAAAATGAAATTATAAAATTAGTTGAATTATTTTTTGAACGTCGTAGTCCTAATACATTGGCTGTCAGAAATGGGAAGAAACAAGTAAACGAATGTTAAAAGTGCCTCTTAAAAGGAGTTATTTTTTCTTGGTAGTGCATTTTCACATATAATGCAGTAAAACATTTTAGTAACTCTAAAATTTTATGAATCCTGATGTTGGCTCTTGTTATTCTTAGAAAGTCAGAATGAAAATTTTTTTAATTATTTCAGTTTAAAAATCAAAACTTGAACGAGCAAAAATGAGGCTGTTAATTAAATTCTTTGAACTCTTCTTCTCCGTTTGTTTAATTAAATTTGAAGAGACAACAGCTAAGCGCCTACTTATGTATAAAATGTTAATCTGAGGAACATTTTATAATTAATAAAGATGATTCCAAATGTAATATCTTGCTTTTCATTTTAAAAAGGAAAACTTAATAAAATACCCTTACACGAAAGAATTTTTTACTTAAATACGTTTTAACTTAAAACAGTCTTTTTAACTTATTTTGACAGTGTTTTAAGACATGTTTAATTGGACAATTCTTGAGATGCACAAGATATTTCATTAGCCTCTTCAAAAGTGTTACTTTATTTTGATTGTTTAATGAGTAAATATACTGATTTTCATTAAACATTACACATTTTTTTCAAATTTTTTTAACATGAAAGATACTGTTTAAAATATATGTAAAAAAATACAAACTCAAAAGTTTTCCACACCCATAAATTAAGTTTTATTCCTAGGTAACAAAAATGGTGATTAAATGATCTAAAAGTGTTTAAATTAAATGTATTACGTATTAGGGGAGACCGGGGCAGGTTTTCGCGCTTTTTTTAGATTTTTTTTTTTTTTTATTTTTTATTTATTTGCCTAAGTTTGAAAAAACTGTACTACACCATTCAAAAACCTTGGCTACAACGTGGAATTACTTACATCAATTAATTAAGCTTTGTTTTACAATAAAATAGTTTTATGTGTCGTTATGTCACGTGCGAAAATGTGCCCCGTGACCGGGGCAAGTTTTCGCATACCTTATTAATAGACAAGGGCAAGTTTTCTCATGCACTTATATCAATATAACTTAGGAAATCAAACAAAATATTTTCAAGGTAGGTTATTTATTGATTTTCAGTAAATATACATTGAAAAAAATTCATCACCAACTTGGCTACTTAATAATTTTAATACATGTAGGACTGTTAAAAACACTAAACGTCATCGTCACTGTCACAATTAATACATACAAAGAACATAGGGTTTTCTTTGATGCAAGACTCGTGGACCCATCTTTTGCAACGAGTGCACTTTACCCATATCTCTTTAGCCTTAGATTTACTGTACAATTCTATGCAATAAATGCAAGCACAGTCTTCTTCCTCTTCATCACTTGATTCTTCATTTTCTTCGGGCTTGTTAGGTTTTCCAAATCGTCTCTTAAATAAACTCTTTTTTTACATTTTTCTTATCTCTCTTTTCATTCTCATTTTTCATTTGTTTTCTCTGCTTAGCTTGTTGCTGCTCTAGTCTAAGCTTTTCTTTGACCGGAGTGTCGGTCAAAATGGCCGACTTTCTCTTCTTTCTTCCTTTGCCGGTCTGTTTTCTCGGACTCGCTTTTTCCAGAGGTCTCACTTCTTCTGGGGTACTACACTTTTACTACACTGCTACATTTTTCATACTTCTTCCTTCTTTTACTTTGTTGACAGCTTCTACCATAGTCTCTATGGTGTACTTGCCTCTTTCAGACTTCTTTTTGTAATGTCGTACCACGACAAATCTGAAAACCCAACACACAGATCGATATCAAGTCATAATAATCAAATCATTCTATGAAAATATCAGTTTAATGCTATTTTTATAAACACAGGCCTATTTTGTTTTAACATGTATTTCTCATGAATGATTGAGATTGTGATTTATTTTTTGTCTGTTTTTGTTTCAAAATATAAGTTGTCAAATAGGAAGCTTACCTTTTCATGTGTGTTTAACTATTTATGCTTCATTTACGAGTAAATAATATATTAAACATCGATAAATAGTAGCGATCGAAGGGGGCGGGGCATATTTTCGATGCGATGGGGCACGTTTTCGATGCGAAAATATGCCCCGCTTGGTATTCGAAAACGTGCCCTGTCGCCATGTTTTTCCTTATACTTACGCAGACGGTCAAAAAAGAATTTTATAGACAAACTATCACATCACTTCGTAGCTCCTAAATGTGCTCTTTCGAAATATTACAGCAGACAAATACTTAACTTAAGACGTATATGTTTGTTTTTAGTTTAAATGAGGTCATCAAAATTTACTTACCTGTATAAAAACAAGTGAAATTGACGTGACGCAGCGATGTGAACAGCCATCCAACTGAAACTCTCGTAGTTGTCGTCTAGTGGCGCAGCCTTTCAAATAGTCTGGTCTGTGATTCGCTCTACCGGCTCGTTAACGAGTTAAGGTCAAATCGAAAACGTGTCCCGCGCGAAAATCTGCCCCGGTCTCCCCTATTTAGCTAAAATTTTAAAATACGAAAAAACTCTGACCTGAAACTGAACACTTTTAGCGCACACAAAGAAGCACTTTGATATTACAAGAAAAATATTTTTTAATTTATATATTTCTTCTTTGCTCGGCTTAAATCATGAATATTTGACATTTCTGCACAAACTTTTATGTTTATGATTTCAGAACAGTAACGTCAAGTATTTCAAGTAACTATTATAAAGTTTTATCCATTAGATAGTACATTTCTCGCTGATGATATTCTAAAGACTTTTTTTTTTCAGTCTTTCTTGAGTAAAATAATAAATTAATCTTCTTTAGAGTGGTTTCCAATTAGAAATGTACATATAAAAGTTATTTATCTTATAAATTTTATTTTTCAAAACATTTTATAGTAAAGCAATCTATTTAAAACGTACGTAATCTACGTTTTCTTTTCCAAAGCCAATAAAGGAAAAGAGGAAAAATATTACACGATATTCATTCGCAAAAATCTACTGAACCCTGAAATGACTAAATATTTCTAATACTTTTTGAAGAAGAAAAAGGTATTATCACGAAAAGACGTCATTTTTAGAACATTTCCTTGTCATTTCCTCAAAAGGCGAGTTCAGAAGAAGTTAAGTCAAAGAAGGGTCTCTCTTAGCAACATTGAATTCTAGTTTAAACCCTTCATTATATTTTTGCGAAAGATTATTTGAGAGAAAAAGAAGCTCATTTCTCCGACAGGTTTTTTTTTTTTTTTTTACTTCCAAGAAGATGATCCAATTTAATATAATTCTTTCGAAAAGCAAAACTATGTTGCCAATACTAAGGAAGACTAAAAGAGTTAAAAGCAAACTACTTTATTCTTACGGAAGGCAAAAGTTGTTATTGTCTACAAAGAGATGGTAGTCACAATTTTAAAAAGTTTCAAGTTGCTCGATTTTATTTTTGGACCATAAAAACTTTTTTTTTTTAATTGTATTGTCCGTTTATCTCGAGAAGGCACTTGACTCCTCCTTCGTCACTTGGTATCCGGTGATTCTCTTTCGCTGTTTTCGGCAAAAGATATATTCGAATCATAGCATTTGTTGGAAAAGCAGCAGTTTTTAAAATGTAAGAATAACTAAAATGGCAACAGACAAGTGAAGCAAGTGATGTAAAGGACACTAAGACTTTTTTGAACATTAAAATGCCCGCCTTAGTTAAGGTTGTCTGGTTGTCTCATTTAGAAGAGCGTGTATATGTTTACCAATCAACCCCGTGTAAAATGGAACTCGGTGTTCGAGAAGGCGGAGTAAAGTGCCTTCTCATTAAAAACGGACAATACTTTATCTTGTTTTCTTCTACAAGATTGTTTATTTGGTTTTCACTAAAAACGAGCTGATGTGTGCATCATATGACTTCCTTTTACTCCAATTTAATGTCATTTTCTCATTATTGGCAGTTTTAATGTCATTCAAATATCACCATACTCTCCAAATATCACCAACAGTGGCCAAATTTAAACCAGATTTTTTTTAAAGAATCGCCAAATTTCACGCCAAGTTGGCGACAAAACTTGGCGACCAAAAGACTGGCGATATATCGCCAAGTGTCTGCCAAATTATAACACCACTTGAGTTTACATCGAAATTAACAACGATTTCCCCCCAAAAGGCGCAAAAGACCCCCTTTGGAGGATCCGAATGCAACCAAAAAGAGAGGTGCACAACTAGACCCCACTAAGAGTTTAAGTATTAAATTTCAACTTTCTAGGATGTTCCGTTCTTGAGTTATGCGACATACATACATACACACAAACACACATACGCACATACATACGTACATACAGACGTCACGAGAAAACTCGTTGTAACTAACTCGGGGATCGTCAAAAGGGATATTTCGGGTGTCTGTACTTTCCTAGGCATATATCCACGTGTGGTCGGGTTCAAAAACAAACTAAACATTCATTCGGGGGTGAGCAAAATGGAAATTAAGGCAATTTTTTTCGCGAATGCAATACTTCCTTTTTTATTCCCTTTTACAAAAAAAAACATATTAAAACTGCCAATAATGAGAAAATGACATTAAATTGGAGTAAAAGGAAGTCATGTGATGCATACATCAGCTCGTTGTGAAAGGAAGTAATAAAGCACGAAAAAACGTCAACTCCAACATTTCCCTATCGTTACTATGGAATCCAAAACTCGATCCTTCGAACATCTTAAATTCTCATTTTTGCAGATACATCTCTACCTTATCTCACGGCAGTGGCGGTGTAAATATTAAATGCATACATATATATATTTAAATACATATGACATTCATCATCAATTTCGTTTCTGCATCTCTGTCATGCCCGTAAAACAGCCCTCAGTAAACGAGTTTTCAAAGTCTGTCCGTCTGTATCGCATCCAAAACAATTCGTTTAAAAAACGCGAATCTCTCATGCAGACGTGAATCTCTTTATATAGTAGGGGGGCATACTACATTCCGTGGGAAATTTCGTGAGGAAATTGTGAGACCAACTTTAATATATTCCTTATGTTCTGTGTAACTATGCCTCACCGGGTGTTTTGCTTGAATTTGTGTCAGACGGCCTGTATGACGTTATCAATCCAAGATGGCGGCTTTAATGAGTTTTTGCAATTATGAGTTAATTTTTGGGTATTTTGTGATAATTTTCTGGTGAATTTACTTGATTAATATTAAATTCATCTTCTTACTATAAATTAAAAACAAAATATTTAATTTTTTCGTTTATTAACTCATTAAAAAAAATTCTGGTAAATCTTTTTTCACTTAGGCTTTCAGAATTAGCTGTTTTAAAAGTACCTCGGGTAAACTTTCGCAGTTAAAAATACTTTTAATTTTCAGGCTAAGATCACTAAACATTAGCACAGTCGAGCTTCGTTAATTCGAACACGATTATAACGAACTACTGCTAAAGCAAATTACATTTACGATCCCCATCCTTCTGTTGAAAATCACTTAACACACCTAACACTATTGTTTTTCGGATAAAACGAGCTACTGATGAGACAAATTCACTTTGAAGGTCCCTTTGAGTTCGTTTTAACGAGGTTTGACTATCGTTTAACAGAATTCTAATAACCTGTATACCCCCTGACCCCCTAAACTCTTTGACCGGATATGAATATCGTATATTGGGGGTGCTCTTAAGGAATGTGTAGGGAGAGTAGAAGAGAAAGTTTCTGCGTAGAGAAAGTATTGTTTGTCGGTTCGTTGGTGAATAGTCTGCAAATCTTCAAGTACGGTTATTTTTTACTTAACTTATCACTGCTATTTTATTCACGATGTCTTCTCTCCCAGAAACTCATTTACAAGTTTTTTTTTTTTTTTTTTTTTTGCCTCCATCTTCGAAAAAAGCAAGGCTACAAATAAATTATAAACTAAACTATGTATTTTTTGTCAGATTAAGAAGTGCACATTAGTTAAACCCATTGGTTAAGATAATGTGTTAGAATGTATCAAGAAGAGAGTAGAATGGAATGACAAAGAGTATATACATAACTTACTGAACGATTAACGAATGTGACCGTAGAAGAAGTGAAAAATGAAAACCGCATCATGGCAGTATGCGGGATGCTAAGAGAAGTGCACTCATAGAGCAAGCATGAACAGAAGTAAGAGATTTCACGAAATGAATAAGAATAAACTATATTGTTCTATTCAGTAAGTTACCGCCCTATAGCCAGGGCTAAGGCAGAAATACGTGAAATACACCGCCAGCTCAGTCATTTCCAGCCGAGGACTGCAGTTTCGTGCTTATTAGCACTCATCAGCCCGGCATAGGAAAGTGACTGAGCTGGAGATGGAAAACCTCTTAAGGAAGCCAAGAGTGCCAAACAAACTGGTAGCTAATATAGAATTAGCGCAAACCAGACGAGTGACCGAAACAATGGTTCGGTTCAACTCGAATTTTGAAGGCAAGGCAGGTATATTCAGTAAGTTACCGCCCTATAGCCAGGGCTAAGGCAGAAATACGTGAAATACACCGCCAGCTCAGTCATTTCCAGCCGAGGACTGCAGTTTCGTGCTTATTAGCACTCATCAGCCCGGCATAGGAAAGTGACTGAGCTAGAGATGGAAAACCTCTTAAGGAAGCCAAGAGTGCCAAACAAACTGGTAGCTAATATAGAATTAGCGCAAACCAGACGAGTGACCGAAACAATGGTTCGGTTCAACTCGAATTTTGAAGGCAAGGCAGGTATATTCAGTAAGTTACCGCCCTATAGCCAGGGCTAAGGCAGAAATACGTGAAATACACCGCCAGCTCAGTCATTTCCAGCCGAGGACTGCAGTTTCGTGCTTATTAGCACTCATCAGCCCGGCATAGGAAAGTGACTGAGCTGGAGATGGAAAACCTCTTAAGGAAGCCAAGAGTGCCAAACAAACTGGTAGCTAATATAGAATTAGCGCAAACCAGACGAGTGACCGAAACAATGGTTCGGTTCAACTCGAATTTTGAAGGCAAGGCAGGTATATTCAGTAAGTTACCGCCCTATAGCCAGGGCTAAGGCAGAAATACGTGAAATACACCGCCAGCTCAGTCATTTCCAGCCGAGGACTGCAGTTTCGTGCTTATTAGCACTCATCAGCCCGGCATAGGAAAGTGACTGAGCTGGAGATGGAAAACCTCTTAAGGAAGCCAAGAATGCCAAACAAACTGGTAGCTAATATAGAATTAGCGCAAACCAGACGAGTGACCGAAACAATGGTTCGGTTCAACTCGAATTTTGAAGGCAAGGCAGGTATATTCAGTAAGTTACCGCCCTATAGCCAGGGCTAAGGCAGAAATACGTGAAATACACCGCCAGCTCAGTCATTTCCAGCCGAGGACTGCAGTTTCGTGCTTATTAGCACTCATCAGCCCGGCATAGGAAAGTGACTGAGCTGGAGATGGAAAACCTCTTAAGGAAGCCAAGAGTGCCAAACAAACTGGTAGCTAATATAGAATTAGCGCAAACCAGACGAGTGACCGAAACAATGGTTCGGTTCAACTCGAATTTTGAAGGCAAGGCAGGTATATTCAGTAAGTTACCGCCCTATAGCCAGGGCTAAGGCAGAAATACGTGAAATACACCGCCAGCTCAGTCATTTCCAGCCGAGGACTGCAGTTTCGTGCTTATTAGCACTCATCAGCCCGGCATAGGAAAGTGACTGAGCTGGAGATGGAAAACCTCTTAAGGAAGCCAAGAGTGCCAAACAAACTGGTAGCTAATATAGAATTAGCGCAAACCAGACGAGTGACCGAAACAATGGTTCGGTTCAACTCGAATTTTGAAGGCAAGGCAGGTATATTCAGTAAGTTACCGCCCTATAGCCAGGGCTAAGGCAGAAATACGTGAAATACACCGCCAGCTCAGTCATTTCCAGCCGAGGACTGCAGTTTCGTGCTTATTAGCACTCATCAGCCCGGCATAGGAAAGTGACTGAGCTGGAGATGGAAAACCTCTTAAGGAAGCCAAGAGTGCCAAACAAACTGGTAGCTAATATAGAATTAGCGCAAACCAGACGAGTGACCGAAACAATGGTTCGGTTCAACTCGAATTTTGAAGGCAAGGCAGGTATATTCAGTAAGTTACCGCCCTATAGCCAGGGCTAAGGCAGAAATACGTGAAATACACCGCCAGCTCAGTCATTTCCAGCCGAGGACTGCAGTTTCGTGCTTATTAGCACTCATCAGCCCGGCATAGGAAAGTGACTGAGCTGGAGATGGAAAACCTCTTAAGGAAGCCAAGAATGCCAAACAAACTGGTAGCTAATATAGAATTAGCGCAAACCAGACGAGTGACCGAAACAATGGTTCGGTTCAACTCGAATTTTGAAGGCAAGGCAGGTATATTCAGTAAGTTACCGCCCTATAGCCAGGGCTAAGGCAGAAATACGTGAAATACACCGCCAGCTCAGTCATTTCCAGCCGAGGACTGCAGTTTCGTGCTTATTAGTTTGTTTGGCACTCTTGGCTTCCTTAAGAGGTTTTCCATCTCCAGCTCAGTCACTTTCCTATGCCGGGCTGATGAGTGCTAATAAGCACGAAACTGCAGTCCTCGGCTGGAAATGACTGAGCTGGCGGTGTATTTCACGTATTTCTGCCTTAGCCCTGGCTATAGGGCGGTAACTTACTGAATATACCTGCCTTGCCTTCAAAATTCGAGTTGAACCGAACCATTGTTTCGGTCACTCGTCTGGTTTGCGCTAATTCTATATTAGCTACCAGTTTGTTTGGCACTCTTGGCTTCCTTAAGAGGTTTTCCATCTCCAGCTCAGTCACTTTCCTATGCCGGGCTGATGAGTGCTAATAAGCACGAAACTGCAGTCCTCGGCTGGAAATGACTGAGCTGGCGGTGTATTTCACGTATTTCTGCCTTAGCCCTGGCTATAGGGCGGTAACTTACTGAATATACCTGCCTTGCCTTCAAAATTCGAGTTGAACCGAACCATTGTTTCGGTCACTCGTCTGGTTTGCGCTAATTCTATATTAGCTACCAGTTTGTTTGGCACTCTTGGCTTCCTTAAGAGGTTTTCCATCTCCAGCTCAGTCACTTTCCTATGCCGGGCTGATGAGTGCTAATAAGCACGAAACTGCAGTCCTCGGCTGGAAATGACTGAGCTGGCGGTGTATTTCACGTATTTCTGCCTTAGCCCTGGCTATAGGGCGGTAACTTACTGAATATACCTGCCTTGCCTTCAAAATTCGAGTTGAACCGAACCATTGTTTCGGTCACTCGTCTGGTTTGCGCTAATTCTATATTAGCTACCAGTTTGTTTGGCACTCTTGGCTTCCTTAAGAGGTTTTCCATCTCCAGCTCAGTCACTTTCCTATGCCGGGCTGATGAGTGCTAATAAGCACGAAACTGCAGTCCTCGGCTGGAAATGACTGAGCTGGCGGTGTATTTCACGTATATTGTTCTACTTCCATTCATGAAGACAATGTTGTAGGCTACACACAACGAGATCCAAAATTGTCATTGGTAAAAAAAATAAGTGGTTTTGATGCCTCGGAAAGGCGGTGTAAAAAAAACATTGATGGCGATAAAAACAGATTCTGCAGGTCAACAATTAAAAAAAGCCATTGAAATTTCCAAAAATTAAACTCAGTGACTGCGCAGATCCAGGAGACCCTCATGCAAAGAACATTTTACACTATAAATATTGTTGGGCAAAACATGTATTTAATGTTTTACGATAAAATTGCGATCCTGATGTAGTAACAAAATCACAAGACATTATTTCTACTAAAGCAATAGACGCAGAATTCCTGTGTGAATTAAATGATTTTCTTGTTCAAGAAAATGTTACTACAATAACAGACCTTGAAATGAATTATCAGTCAATTGCAAATAAAAATTTAGGAAAAAATAAAACGCGAAAAGAAATTAAAAATCTCATTCAAGAAGAAATTGATGACGCTATATATAGTAATCCAAAAAGTGTAAATGAGTCGCAAGCGTACCTTTAAAGGAAACTGCAGATATTACCCTATCTAATGCAAAAGATTATTTTATAGACATTGGAAAAAACATGAGAATTATCTTTGAAGCTACAAACATTTTACGCAAATCAATTTATCTGATCAGAAATGGACATTTACAGGATCTTTTGAACAGAATCAGATAGTTGATGCCGCTCCAATCGAAATTGATCAGTTTTTTAATTGGTGCTGCAACGGAAAATTCGAAATTAATTCTATTTCTGAAGTGCAGGACAACATCGTGCTGAATAAAGCTAAAAGACTGTCACACATATTCATGTATAAAATACTGTCTCCGTACCAAGCTTCGAAAGAAACTGTTCATCGATACGCCCGAGATATGCCTTTGCAAGTTGGTGTTGGCCTTACTATGTACTCTGTTACCCGAAGCAAATTTATAATTGATTTTTTAAATAAACTAGGTGTTTCGATTGATTATGCTAAAGTTCTACGTTTGGAAACATAGATAGCAAATGGGTTAATAAGGCGCATGGATGATAGTGACAGGATATATATTCCCCCTGATTTGAACAAGGCAAGATTTTTATTTTGTGCTGCAGATAACATTGACTTCCTTGAAGACACATCTCATGGGAAGGGTACTTTGCATGGCATTTTACTTTATCAACAGAAAAAAGACTCGGATAGACAAATTCCACTTTCTCTTACCATACCTTCAACATCCCGCTCTCTTTCGACATTACCTCAGTCCCTGACTGAAATAACGTCCTATAAAATTGCAAAGACAAGTAAGCCCAAATGTTCAGCATATGGGGAAACATTAAACTATAAGAAAACATAAAGAGAGATATTAAAAGCATTATGACAGCATTAGGACCAGAAAAAACTCATGGAGTATTAGGACTCCATGCTCTATCAGGATGTGATACAGCAGGTTCACTGGCTAAGAAGGGAAACCATTTTTTTGAAAAATTTATAAGACGGCAGACAAAAATACTCTTGATGCTCTGAGTCATCTGGGGTCAACCAAAAAATTTAATGCAAATGATAAAGTTGCTATTGAAGGATTTATTTGCTCCTTGTATATGCCGCTGACCAAGATTTCAGATGTTGGAGAACTTCGTTGGTTCATGTTTTCCAAGCAGTAGGCTCAAAATTAAATTTTGCCTCCTACAAGAGCATCTTTGCCCCCATATATTTTAAGAGCGCATTATCAGGTATTAGAGTGGCATCTTGCTGACCAGCAGCACCGAATTTACCATCACCATTAGACTTCGGATGGGAAAAGAAAGACAACTTCTATGCTTCAGTTATGTGTACTTCCTTGTGTACTTGAATCCATCTTGAAATTAGTTCGATGCAGCTGCGTAAAGAGCAAATGCATTGTTTCATGCAAATGCAAATCTTAAAACATTACATACACTGAACTTTGTATGTGTGGAGGTGGTGAGGACTTATGTGAAAAGCACAGCCAACAAAGCGATATTGATGACACTTTAAGTAAGACCTGTTTGTTTACTTTTAAATCTATATTTTTTAATTAAAATCAGAGTTTAAATAATTTATTCATTACTTAGAGCAAAAAAAAAAAATGTAAATAAAATTGTTATTGCTTCCGATATTAAGTAACGGAAGTTGTAAATTTTTTCTACATTAAAAAAAAAAAGCCTTTTATAACCCCAAAAACACGTGTATGCAAATAATTTTACAGGTTTTTTGGAATTATAAATTTGATTTTTATCGTACAAGCTTTCCAAAATATTTTTAACTGCTATTGTTTGCTAAAAAATTTCATAAAATCTGTATCGAAAATCAAAAATAACAAAATAAATAATTTATTTTATACTGATAATTTGTTCTTATATTTGAAATATAATAGTATTAAAATATTAAATATATAATAAAAGTTGAAAACATTTCATAATATGCCTTAAAAATGAGTCAAAACCGAAAATTTTCATCAATATCTTTTGCAGCCGCCATCTTGGATTAATGACGTCACACAGGTCGTCTGACACAAATTCAAGCAAAACACCCGGTGAGGCATAGTTACATAGGCCATAAGGAATGCATTAGAATAGGTCTCACAATTTCCTCACGAAATTTCCCACGGAGGGTCTTTTACCCTAAGCATGCAACTGGACTATATACAGTACTAGCGGTATCTGCACGGCTTTGCTCGTAGTAGAAAAATTAAAATGTGATTTGGTTCTCCCGTATATTTTCAAATTATGGATGATGAATTTCTCGCCAATATGCTATGTTAATTCGCTCGCCCATGTTGTGGTAATTTTCCTGCCCATGTTGTTGCAATTTGTTCGTCCACGTTATGGTAATTTTCTCGTCCATATTATGATAGTTTACTCGTTCATGTTATGATTATTTTCTCGGTAAAATGTTCTCAAAATTGGAATGAATAAAGAACAAAATATATTTTTAAAAAAATCGCTTCGAGGTGCACATCCTCATGCTACAAACTAATTTTGTGCCAAACTTCATGAAAATCAGCCATCCGGTCTAAGTGCTATGCGTGTCACAGACATTTAGACATTGAACTATCTTATTAGTAACTAGTGGTACCCGCACGGCTTTGCTCGTAGTAGAAAAATGAAAAGGTCTTTTGGTTTGCCTGTATATTTACAAATGCATGGTGAATTTCTCGCCGATTGGCTTGCCCATGTTACGGTTCCACGTTATGATAACTTGGTAGTTTACTGGTCCATCTTATAATTTGCTCGGGAAATTGTTCTTAAAATTGGAATAGAAAAAGAACAAAATCGAATTTTTAAAAATTTGTTTCGAGGTGTACATCCCCAAAAGCTACAAACTAACTTTGCCAAATTTTATGAAAATCGACCGAACGATCTCGGCACTATGCGCGTCACAGACATACAGACATCCTCCAGACAGACTTCCAGCTTTATTATTAGTAAAGATAAAGAAGAAGAGAAAACAGAACTGCAACAGAGTTAAGAGCATATCTTTTGCCATTTTAATAATTTATTTGTACTCAACATGGCCAACTGTTTTCTGTTGCACTGACTTGATTTTAGTTAATCAATTCTACTGAAAAATAACCGATTTCAGAAATTACCAAGGGATCAAAATCGGTAATTTAGTGGAAGTTATGAAAATGTCAGAATAAATGCCCTATAGAACTGATACATTCAAAGGACATTTTAAAACTCCAAAAAAATAATAATAAGGTCATTAAGAGGAGTTTTGAACTAATGCTTCAAAAGCACTGTGATTTATTTGTCTTGAAAACTGATTTGATGGGAAACTAGTATGTTGTGGCCATCACAAAACTTTCTTCTATATTTTTCCTTTTTTTTTCTGATCCCTCCCCATGCTTGACGAGGAAGCAATATTCTCAACAAAAACAAAATTACACATGCAAAAACTTGACTACTATCCCAATGTCTGAATTATTGCAAAAGCAAAGCAAAGAGCGAAAATTGAAAGTTATTTTAAAAGCCTTGCTTGAATTAATTACAAATATTTTATTTGTTAACAAACATAAGATGACAACAGTTAAAAATTTTAAATCATTGAGATAATATTTCCTATCATTTCCATACAATTAAAATCACGAGAAATACGCAGACGACAATCTATTACGATTTATCTTTCTTATTGTTGCATTAATAAAAATATTTTTATTCGCAAAAAAAAAAAATCAACACCTCTTGGAGCGATCGGCGTCAAAATTGAACCAAAGCCTGTTTACATATGGATTCACATATATTCCAAATTTCAACCAGAACGTAGCATTACTTCTTGAGATAGGGCACTCAAAATGGAAAAAAAGAACGGGTGATTGCGCTACCCCCTTTTTAGCTGTTGACACAAAAATAAAATCAGTACTTATACCCACTAAGTGCTACTGGCCGATAAATTTTTCTTTCATT
The DNA here is from genome assembly GCF_026930045.1 of Uloborus diversus. Classification (NCBI taxonomy): domain Eukaryota; kingdom Metazoa; phylum Arthropoda; class Arachnida; order Araneae; family Uloboridae; genus Uloborus; species Uloborus diversus. The sequence continues at coordinate 38,783,552 of NC_072735.1, read as the reverse complement.
CCGTTCATTATTTCTTGAGATACAGCAGTCACAATTGACGACAAAAAACGTTCTATAGCTCAACCCCCGTTTGAGTTATTGACACCAAAATTGAATCAGCACCTGTTCCTGTTAATACCAACATATGGACCAAATTTTGTTTGATTCCGCCAGTTACTTCCTGAGGAATAGCAAGCACGCGTAACTCGAAAAACGTCCCATTGCTCCACCCCCCTTGGAGGAATTCGCGCCAAAAACTAATGGGCACAAGTTCACATAGGGGCACATATGTGTACTAAATTTCGTTCGATTTCCTGCGGTAGTTTTTGTTGTAGAGCGGCCACAAAAAACTGGTCACACACAGACGTGACACACATACACACACACACACACACACATACACACACACATACAGACAGACAGACATTTTCCAAAAATGGTCGAAATGGACTCAGCACACCTCAAAACGTTCGAATCCTTCGAAATTCGAAAATTTGCACGAATCCAATACTTTCTTCTATATATTAGATATAGAAGAAAGTAAAAATGAGGAATTTATCTCTAGGTCCCTTGCGCCTTGCACGTCTTTTTCTGTCGGTCCCATGTGCCGTCATAAAAGTGAGAAATCCCTACATATTTCTTCCTTTGTATGATATTTTATTGACAGATGTTCAAGTTATTATTGTCTTTTCAGATCGTTTCCGTATCTTTCTTATATATTTTGTTTCTCCTTTTTAATCCACGAAATACTTCAATGAAGGTATCAATAATTTGGCCACTTAAGGACATTTAGTCAATCACAATAAAAGTTTTCAGGGATCACTGTGAAAATATGTGTTACCTTACCAGTATTAATGGGGGTAATGTTTTACGAACTGAAGAGTAGCATCATTGTCTTAAAAACTCAAATGTTTGAGGAATCTTGCACAATGGTTTCAGTAGAATTCAAAGCCCATGCGTGAAGAGCAGAATCGGCTCCGAGCAGGTAAACTCTTATTAGCGAAACGAAAACCGTCCTTGGTGGCCGAACGGTAAAAGCGGCCTTTTCTATGAGACTCAGGTCATTTTCTCTCTTAGTGCAATGAAAATATATTGTTTGTATGTTCAAATGAATAAATCGCTGGTGTATATTGGTTGTTAAAAAGCATGAACTTGATAAATCGTTCAAGAAAGTCAGATGAAAGCATAATTTTTACTAAAATGTAAACTTTCAAGCAATTTCTTTGTGAGCATACAAAAAATTCAGGTGTAACCATACGCAGAAATACGTAAGACGTTACGCTATAGTTACATTCCCATGGTGTAAGCTTCCGCAAGCGATGTGTAACTTCACACCAGTTATATCAGTTAAGTGACTCCAGAGCAGTGGAGGCAGCTAAGCAGCCCCCGATTTTATGAAGTAAGGTTACACACATTTTTTTAGTGATCCTATCATGTTATTTATTCATCACTGTTCCTACTTTCATACTTCATTATTGAGGGAACCAGCACCCAAGCTTCCACAATAAAACCTGAGGCGGTGCTGCCAGAGTCGGAGAGGAACGTCGTGTTACGCAGTTAAAAATTTTCCGGAAAATTTACGGTAATTGTTACTGGCATCCATGTCGCCAGTAACTATTACCGTAAAAATCAAATGTTACTGTAAAATTTTACGGTTTCCTCGGCAGGCCACAGCAACCAATTGGCGCTGGGATCGCTTATTTCTCCGGTATAAATTACCGTAAAAATCAGCGATACTGTAAGTCCACCATTTTACAGTAACAATTACCAGAAAATCTTCCTGAATTTTTAACAGAGCAGTGAAAAGTAATATAGCCGAGGTCGAAGAAATGCGCGTGAAGCTGCCAAAAATTAACATCTGAAAGCACGAATCGTTTTAGAGAAATTGGCAAAAAATGATCCTTTTTGGAGAGTGAAAGAATATAAGGTATAGTGTGTGTGTAAGTTATTTTTTGCAATTCCAGTTGCGTCCGGAAGAGGGTGACTAGGAAGCGGGGGGGTAAGGTAATAGTTATTTTAAAGAAAACGGGGAACAACCGAAGTATAAACGATTTGATCACGTTTATTTTGAATTTCAAATCATTAAAATCAAATTTCAAAGGTTCGTACTTACAAGCATTTTCTTTATTTCTAATGAGGCTGCGTTATGCAATTAGCCTTTAGCAGACCTAATACTATCCCCGATACGACATCCAGGCTTTTATGTGCCACCATTAAAGCACGGATGTCAATGACACGGATAGTTTGGATGCCCAGTCTCTACCAGATGGAAGCACCTGGGTTCTCTTTGATGCGAACCTGCACTAGGGATCCCATTTTGCCGAGAGAATTCAAAGCCAAACGAATACGCAAGGAATCTTTTACATGTCGCATAATCATGTGGCATGCGCGCTGACAATTTTCTGCACCCCGAAAGTCCTCCGACTGGTCACCTCGAGTCAGAGTGCGGGACCACGGCGCGGAAGGCCAACGCCTTACCACCACGCCGCCCAGTCAAACTTACAAGCATTAGAATGGTAAAAACTTGAATGGAGTGGAAGTGAAAATTGAGGGATTGCCTTTTTTAAGCCAAAGAACTGCTTTAAAATAAAGGATTCCAAACAAGCTTAAGGCAAGTCATGAAAATGTACGACGTGATTAACACAGGAAAAATGCTGCATAAGTAGTGCCATTTATGGTAAATTAATTATAATCTAATCTATTTAATTACGTTAGAAATAACCTAAAACGGGCATCGGAAAAAAAATAACGCGCTATACAAGCAAGCCGTGTAAGACACTGGTATGTGCAAATTTTCCGGTAATTTTCGCTCGTGACAGACACAGGTAAAGGTGTCAAGTGGTTAAGGCTCTGCGGCACCATAAGAAGAGTACATTAAATGGGGACACTGGTGTATTCAATAGTGATGAGAGTATGTATTTAAGGCGTCTGGAAATAGAATAAGTTCATTAGTCATATCATTGTATTTAAGCATTCAATAAATATAGTAAACTTAGTCAAGTCTATGCTTAAGCGGAGCTATCCGGAATGAGCGAGCAACAGGTTTTCGCTCGAGGTTTTTTTTCGCCCAAACAGAATGTGGCGAATTTTCTGGATTTTGCCGTGTTATCGAGTGCCGAATTTTCAAGAGTCTACTATTTATGAAATCATCAAAAGTATATCTGAATTTGAAAAAATAAATGGATCTTTAACCTTCACTTTTCCAGATTGCTTTGGAATCTGATGCAGTTTAAAATAACTTTGAAAAAAGATTTTATTCTTACTTGCATCAATATTTAATTAAATTGAGGCTTTTCTTAATGTTTTGCTTCAAACATGCTCTATAGAGAAAATAGCAAACTATAGAAAAATAATGAATTAATAATTTTCTAACGTAACATTAACTTTCATAGCAAGTTTACTTACCAACTTTTAACTCAAGCAAACTACCATATTTTGAATTATTATTTCTGAAATTCATTTTTGCAAACTAGCTTGAAAAGTAAGATGGTAATTAATTAATAGAATTTAATTTAGATAGTTTAAAATAGTCAAGCAGTCAAAAACCTATCCTTTAGGGAAATATTTTCCTAAAATGTTATTGCTTCGCATGTAAAAACTATTAAATGAGTCAGATTTTTTTAATCTTATATCTTACTCAGCAAATAGGATGTTATTGTTATTTCAAAGACCTCAATATGCAGTTCCCAGAATTCCATTTCTTGATATACCGATGGGAAGTTTATTTATAAAGTAAAACATTGAAGAAATAATAAAGCCCTAAAATGAAAGATATTGAAGAAACAATAGTTTTTCTATTTGGATTAAGCAGGCCTAAACCTATTCCCCTTATCTCTCTTTGTAAAGAGGACTGAAGATTTCTTCCAATGTTGAGTTATCCGAAAAACAATATTTATATTACGAAATTAAATTCTTTTTTAAGAATATACTTTTCGATATTATTCTGTCTCATATCATATTGCGGAAAAGTTATTCCTTTGAGGAGTACTTTAAAATATAAAAAAACAACCAGAAAAAAAAGATGTGTGTGTAAAATTTTAGAACAGTTGCTTTGAGTTTTATTAGATTTTAATGTTTAAATGTCTTACACATTGCATTTAATGTTCAAAAAATAATATTTATTATATTCACTTCAAAAAATATGTAATTGCGTCATGTCTTAATTATCTATATAAATAAAGCAGAGAAAAATATGTGTGCATGTTCCCTATGCAAATCTACAGTTTATGGATGTCAAATATCGACCAAATTTTACAGGGAGGTGCTTGGGCACCCGAGAATGAAAGTAGGGGGTACGTCAAAAAGTTACCGAACCGGTCAAATTAAAATTTTAGGACCCGATAATGGTATTAAATGGCTCTTTCTACCTAAACTAATTACCCGATTGGTTCAATTTTAGCCTCATTCGAAAGCCCTCGAAAAATACATCTTTAGGGGAATATGTCCATCGGATTTGAAACTACCAAATCCTTAAAATCGCCAACAAAAACATTTATAAGCGTTTTTAAGTAAGGAACAATCAATTTTAAGTTGGATTGTATCGTCTGTCACGAGTTCAGTTTGAATTAGCGGGAATCAAATCATTGAGAAAAAGACCTGTTGCAAGTTTTTTCTCGAGTGTGAGCAAATAAAACTCTTGCTTTTGCTTTGAAGCTTTCCATGTAATGATAAACATTAAAAATATTCCCCTTTTCACTATTTTTTCGTTATTTATCCTTTTTTTTTTTTTTTTTTTCTGTACTGACAGCAGAAGATAATCAAGGGATTTAGTTCTTGTAATGGAGGGTTGTGTTTAATTTAATCGGGACTTATGTATTTGTCGTTAACGTTATTATAGCTAATTATAGTTATTAACGCTATTATTTAAGCCCAATTTTTGAGCACACGTCGCTTGACATAACTTTTATTTTCCAAGTAGACCGTGCAAAGCCGGGCGACAATGCTAGTATTTGTAATAAAAGGAATATGGTGCTCTGTCACTTTGCGTCCGAGCGCCATATACCAATTTGCTAATGCATAACAACATTTCCAATTAACTAAGTTAGATAATTGAAACCTTAAGTAAAACTATTCAACAATCATCTTCCTTGCATTATTAGTCAATGAGAAAGCCGTAATGATATTCACGAGATCATAAATGATAGAATATCCTTGCAATCTTAATCAGATTGGGATATATTCCAAATATCGATTCATGTTGGCAGACCTTTGCGTATGGGAAAATTATCAGCTACCATCAACCATTGGATACCGATATAATTTCATAATTGGGCTTTATGGATCTTTCAAATGAATTTATGACATCGAAAATATGTGTGATTCTCCATTAAGTACTGTGGAATGGAAACCTAATGTTAATGCATAACATATTGATTGAAGCTCAGAAACGTACTTGAATGGAATCCAGTCAATTATTCAATTCAGGAGCTTGTGATGTAACTTAATGATGCAACTTAAACAAGAGCCATTAACTGAAACGGTAACGAAATGCATTTTGTTTGACAAAATTTAATATAAGTGTAAAGTTGAAAAACGATCATTGAGTTATGCATGTTAGGTTAGAGAAAATGAATTAAAAAACTATTGGTACTTTCGTAAATATTTTTTTTAATTTTTTATTAATACAAAACAGAAGAAATTTAAAAATTATTAGGTGCAAAAGGGAACAACGTTAGCTGGTTATTAAAAATATTTAAAAACTGTATAATTGTTGGGCACGTTGTGCGTGCGATAATTGAACACACGTAACTGCATATAGAATTCTCATATCCTATTTACCATATTCTGGAATTGACTGCCAGGTATGTTCTAGATCAGTGGTTCTCAAGCATTTCACCACTGAGGGCCACTTGTACCTTTCAGAATCCTTGGCGGGGACCACATAGATATTATTAATATAAAAAACAAAATAAAAAGACATAGATAGCGCCAAATTAACACGTTAATGACTCTCTTGGTCTTGCTTCTCACTTGAAAGTTTCTCAATATTTGGCTTGAAAGAAGTTAACACCAGTCTCATAGGAGCATTCAAATTTAGCAACCTATTTCTGTTTATTCTTGATGACACATAATGTTGAGAATTCTGCCTCAGCGCCAGGTTCAGGCGCGTTTGGTCGTTTGATCAGCACAATACTGCAAACGTTTTGAGTTTAAAAAAAATTCGGCAGACGCATTAATTTATGTCTAAAGAGCCAAGATTTGAATTGGTTATTTTATGACTGTTCACTTCGTGGACCACATGAAAACAGTCCACGGACCACAGGTTGAGAATCACTGTTCTAGACCAACACACCACACAACGCATCATCAGGTCATTTTCACATCTCTGAAACATATCTTTTACTGTATACTCACATCTTTTTCCTCATATTCTCTACCAAAATCTCTCAGCAGATTTTATACTGTGAATGCAGTCTTTTGCCTCAACTCTTTGTCCGATCAAATAACTTGTCAAATAGTGGACTAAGCTGCCCCTCTTAAAAGTTAATGTCTCAGATCTTCCTTCGCTTATAATTTTACGATCTCGTCTGCTTCCGCTATCCAGTGGTTTCCCTCTGCTCGTTGGGTCAGGTGTTTATTGCAGGTAGTTTGTTCAATAATTTATTGCACGAGCGCGTCAACGTGCAGATCATCCGCCGTATCCAATCAGTTCAGCACGTGGAAAGTGACTTTCTTCTCTGCATCTTTTTGTATAATCATTCTACCTGTAAGGTCACGTGAGCACTTTCTATCTTAATTTATCGCCCCCTCTCATCACTTCATTTACATTTGTTCCCTTAGTATCAAATGTATATTTCATCGATTGGCATGTCTTTTAGCCTTTGATATTCTTCATATTTTCTTTCTTAGCATTTATTTTGCGCAGTGAAGATCTCCAAATCCTAATACATATGAGAACAGTTAACACAAGAAAAATAATTAAAAACGTAGAGGATCCAATATATCATTAATGTTGGGGATCAGTACTAATTAACTAAATAGTTATGAACAAAAAATATTGATAGAATATTAACTAATCAACTATAATTTCCTCCATCATTATCATTCTGCTAAACTAATGGTATAGTTTATAAAATTTGGAAATGCTCAGCGTTGGTGGAGGTTACTGTAAATTGATTGTACTTGACCAAACAATATTTTCTTTTTCCATAAGCTAATCAATTAAATCAAATGAACCAAATGTTAATTATTGTGTAGATTTTTGTACTTGATGGTTTTCAATTGAGAATGTGCATCTTGTTTTTCTTATGTTAATTATTGCTTATCAAAACTTTCACGGAGCACGTACTTTTCTAAACTGTATTAAATTGCTTGGTAAATATACTTTTACAGCATACTTTTATTAACTCTAAGAACTTTTCAAGTAATCTGCGTTTAAGCAAATGCCTACATTATATTCTACATAATTCGACAAGAGATGCAAAAGAATTTCATCACTTAAGTTTTTTTTTTTTTTTCCTCTCCTTCCTGAATCACAACATTAACTTAACAAACGTTAACAAAGATAACAGAAAGCTTTTACACTTCAGAAATGAAAATCTTATAAACTTTTCGGTGCAAAGGTTTAACGAATCATTCTTTATGTCCTATGTTAAATACTCAAGTTTTTATTAAGAGAAAGAAAACTTAAGAAAAAAACAAGCAGAAAAAATTATAAAAGATGAAAAAAACGGAAAAATACTTAAAATATATTTATTTCTCAAAGGTGAGTTTTTAAAAGAACCACAAAATTCTTTTTAGCTCATATTTAATTATAAACATTCCACGATTTGTGAAGGGCCAAACCGCTTAACTACAAAGCAGAAGAATTTCACGAAACTGTTGCAATATGAAATATGAAGTACTTTTTGAGGTTCTCCAAGAGTTACACATGTCTTTCTAAATCAGTTATTAAAGTTTTTTAATTAAATTGCTGTCGTAAGTTGAGTTTCACAAAGTTGTTTACACTTATTAAAAAAGAACATATGTAAAAGCAAACTTTTATACAAAAATTGTGAACACATAATTTCAGCAATAAGGTAAGCCTTTTCTTTTGCTACTTGAAACATAAAATATCTAACCAAATGTTTTCATATTTTCTCTTAAATTGTTTTCTGCATGAAAGACATTTTTCTTAAGAAAAAATACGAAAAAAAAAAGACCTTTACGGTGGAACATATGTTTGCTGCATACTTATGAGTTGCCACTGAGGCATCTTATTCTGGAAATGGACGGTTGCACAAAGGACCACATTCATATTCTGGAGCTATCGGACAGATCCTCAGAGATTGCGAAAAAAAATCCAGTGATCAAATTTGATAAAATTGACTGCAATCTTCTGCACTGCAAAAAATAATTGTTGTTTTTACAGTAATATACTGCTTTTTCCTACAGTTTAATACTGCTCTGCTAAATAACAGAGAAAAACTGTAAAAATACTTTAGATTGCGCAAAACGATGCGCAAAAGGTGTTTCTTTCATACGGGAATAGAAACTAATGAATTCAAGATATTGGCAGCCATGTTTTTTGATGATTCGGGTGTGCTGAGGCAGGACTGTTCAACTGTAATCCAAGTTAAAGGTAAGTGCTGGTTATATTATATTCATTCCCTTTTCCTCAAAATATAGTTTTCTTTATCATCGAGAATGTATGTAAAATAACAGTTTATTTTGAAATCGCAATTCGTATCCTAATGTTCGTTGATGCTGACTTTGCAATTTCTTATAGTTTCTAAGTTGTAGCGATTGCTTTCTAGCAAAAATCCGAGTAGTTGTTGTGATTCTGAATATTTTATTGCACGTGTGATAGTTTTTAAACATTTTCTGAAACTCAAATTTTATTTAAAAATAAATCAATTCCTTTCTTGATCGTATTTAAAGTTATTAGAACATTAAACTTTGTGTACGATTATATTTTGTGTTATATACTATGTCAGTACTTAAAATTTAAATTTTTATTTTCTCTAGTGAATTTTTAACATATCGCGATTGACTTCTTTCTTCTGTTTTTTTTTCTTATGTTCAGTTTTAAATTCTTTAACATTTTGCATTTAACCATTTTATTGAAAAACTTTACGTTATAGCATCAGTAGCTTTTATACATAATTCGATGAATAAAATAAAAATAAATTAAATAACAACGTGACAGAGAGACATGCAAACAGTATACAATTTACTGATATTTTTTGCTGAAGAATTTGACACTGTAGAAATACAATACTCTGATGTCTGAACGACTCAAAATTCCCTGAAATCTGGAGCCAGCTTTCATACTTAACAGTCGAAAGTAAAATAATAATAATTGAAAAAATCATCAATAAAGAACTCAAAAAAAAAAAAAAAAAACTCAAAAAATAAGCATCTTAAAATACAAACACGAAACCCTTGTGTTTTAAAAGTTTTATATTTGCGTCAGCAGGAAATTAAAGTTTTACTTCAGGAAAATTGCACTAGTACCATTGAAACTTGGGAACGTAAAAATAATTTTAGAAACTATATTCAAAGGCACTCGATTGGAGGTCACGGGAAGTCTCTATAACCTCCCCAAAAATGCCATACTGGGAAAATTTTGTCTGGCTATTCGGCAAGTTTGGGGACATAATTGTAATGTTGCAATTTTTAAATTCTCGAATGTGCAAATTTAATTAGATATTGTACTTAATTGTGCGTACTTAATATGTGCATTTACCAGTATTTTACTAATCGGCAAATATTTAAGTTCCATTTGGCAAATTGAGATTATACGCCTTCCCAACATATTTAAGTTCAGGCCGTGCCTGGCTATATTTTAAAATTTTCAGCTTTTCATTTCTGATCTGGCAGTGTTTCGTTCTCGTCAAAATTACAGCTTTTAAATTTAAAGTAGAATATTTACATTATTATGCATTGTTTGTCATATTTTATTCGCTTTGAAGGGCATGCTCATTTAGAAAAGTAGATGCTCGAGAAACTACATTAGAGTTTGAAACTCTTACAACCTTGAAACTCATCAGTTTCCTTACATTTTAACTTTTAGAACACTTTGAGTCATAAATTTTAGCATCAACATGTTCAGGATGAAGACAAAAAGAATATTATAAAAAATGAAAAGTGTGATTCTGTATTTCACTGTCTTTCACTGCTTATCAAAAGTAAAAATATGTCAGATTGTTATCCGTGTAAAATGAAAAAATCGGAGAATTTCGTTTAAACCTATAACGGAGATTCAAGCCAACACCCGGTAAGATCTTTTGCATTTGAATACGATGGGTTCCTTAGCAGTTGAGTTCTTTAAAGCGGGGGGGGGGCGATTATTTTCACAATAATAGACGATTTTTCAAGAAATTCTCCAGTTTATTTCTTTAAGAAGAAAAGTGAGGTTTAAGAATATTTTGTCAGGTTTCAAAAGATAAGAGATTTGTGGCAAAGCTCCGATAACGGAAAGGAATTTCTGAATTCCCGGTTTGAAATTTACCTTAGCGACCAAAGCATAAGAATCGAAAAAACCAACAAATCCTCTAGTTAACAAAGTAGCGTCATAGAACACTATAAGTCAACATTAATTGAATGGAAACTTTGAAATGAATCGGGTTTGCCTCAGCAGTTTTGAGCCGAAGCAGCTATGTACTTCCACTGCTTACGGACTAGAGCGGCTTTAAAAGGAAAAACCAAACCCTTTTTTGAGCTTTTTGGGGGAAGAAAGCCATTTATTAAACAAAACCTATTTTGAGCTATTTGGGGTAAGAAAGCCATCTATTAAACACTCCCGGGGTTTTTTTTGGATGCATTTCGTATATTGGACTTCCAAAACAGAAAATAAACAAATTGGATATGAGAATTCAACAAGGAGTCATGGTAGGATATGCGTTTCATACGAAAGGTTACAGAATTTGGGATCTCAAAAATCGCGAAGTGACAGAAACGCTAAATGTTAAATTCGAGATGAAAATAAATTCTGGACGAACCCCCCCCCCCCCCCCCAGGAACGAGAAACAGAGGGACACAGTTTTATTTCACTACTGAGTAAATCTGAAGTAGAAGAAGAATATCCTGAAAATCATAAAATAGCATGTTGAGAATTAAATGGGTTAAAGCAAGTCCAAGGCAAAATAAAGAATACAGGGATATGTATTATTCTATTGACACGACGGTTCTACAGTCCGAATCGTGAAGCCGAGGTTTATTGTTCTGAAAATAACATTGAATATGACGCAAAATATTTTAATTTTACTTGTGATGATAATTCAAGAAAAGTATAGGAATTTTATGAAGATAGGGGGAATAATTCAAGTATGCTAGAAGCTAACATTTCCGAGATTTAAAATTGGCAAAACGGAATGGCTTAAGAAATTCAGGTGATATGAGAAAGAAACGTTTACGTATTGGTTCCACTGAATGAAAGTTTTAGAAAGAAAAAAGGGTACAGATGTTTTTTTTTTAATTTAAAAACAAATGAGCAGAATGAAATAATGCGCTTCAAGACCAGACTGGTAATTTTAAATACCCACCAGGTGGGGGGGGGGGGTGTACTTTTCGAAAGTGTTCTCTCCAGTAATTTCCTTTACTTTGATTGAGGCTTTCTTTTCAATTTTTGTGTATAAGCTACATTGAGTCCAGTTCCATGTAGATGTTTGCAATGCGTATCTATATGCGGATGTAAAAGAGGAGATTTGTGAGACAACTTGAAAGGTTTGTCCGTCCCTGAAATCTAAATTTTTTCTGTAAATTGAATAAATCATTGTCATTCTGATACAGATTACGCCTCGAATCACGACGACCGGATTTCAATGGAGGGGGGGAGGGGGCTTGTTGTGTTTTTAGATAGGGTACGAATAATATGGTGGTACATTCAAACAAAAATGCGTACAACTGTCAACGATGGAAGCGGAGTATATTTCAATTAGTGAATAATCTAAGGATGTGGGTCAAAGGAATTTTAAATCAATTGGCTACGAAAAGAGTTCAGAATTTTAGATTGTCACAGTACAGAGTGCTATTAATCAATCTAGTTGCAATCGATTTTTCTAGTTCTGCAATAGAAAATTGCAGAACTAAGCAGATTGATGTGGGGTACTATTTCCTAAGGAATTTGATTGATAGAAATGAATTTGGAATACAATTTGATGAAACTAAAAATAATGTAGCTGATTGTTTTACAAAACCTTTCTCTAGGGAAAATTTACATAAAGCTTGAATTGCAATGACATATTTTTCTAGGGTTTTTTTTTTCTTTTTTTGAAATGTTTTAATTATTCCATTATGTTTAAGTTATAATTTGTGCACAAAAACGGATGGCCTGTAATATATTTCTAATTTTTTTTTATTCATGTCTTAAAGTATTTCATTCCAGCCGCCTGAATTTCCTTCATCTAAATTTATTCACTAATGCAATATTATTTCTATGAGTTTAGTGGTATGCAAATGTAAAGAACTACGTAACTTGTGACCAGAATTGAATGGGTGGTCTCATTTTATCAAGATGGCAATTCGTGGTTGTGTTCCGCTTGGAATTTCAAAGAAGCCTCTAGTCTGAACGATGTTGCGATGATTCACTTAGTGACATGAATGCCGGTAATGGAAGTTTATAAGTACCTTTTTCATTTATATTTTTATGTTTTAGGATGTAATTTGTAATCACAAATGCTTTTGAGCTTTAGCGCGTTCTTAGCCACTAAAGCCTATCCTAGTGCCTGTGTGCCATATTGGGCCCCTGAAGCTGATTTTTGTGTGCCCGTTGTCAGGTTTTATGTTACAATTAAGAACTATGTATTGGAACAAGATAAACTAAATTTTGTTTTGATTTAAATGTGATGGATCATACAATTCATTTACGTCTGGGTTTTTTAAACTTGTAATTCAATATTGGTTTTTATGGGAAGTTGAATAATATCATTTCAAGAATCACCGGAATATAGAAATTTCTGTTAGTGCTAAATTGAATGTAATTTATTTCATTATTTATTTATTTTTTTATTTTTATTTTCCAGTAAATTTTGGAGCACTGATTCTTTGTTTTTACATGTTAGTAAAATTGAAGGAACCAAATCAGAATGTTAAGTACTTTATTATTTATTGTACGTATGTTTGTAAAAATGTAAAGGAACAAAATTTAAAGTCAACTTTATAATGAGAGCAACAATAAAGATTAGAGTTTAAAGTACGATGTATTTACAGCGTATGAAACTTTCTTCGTATATTCAGACTTGTGACACTTATCAAACAAAATTATAGATTATTTTTATTGTAATGTAAATAAAAAGCAGTTATTTTGCAAATGTGAGCATATTTAAATTTACAGTTAAAAGAGGTGCGGTCTTCTGGCAAGCATTTCCAAGAAGGGAAGCATTGTTTACAGCAAGGACGGCGGGCCAAATGTGGACTTACAATTTCTTAATGATTAGAACTGGCAGTGTCAGATTTAATCTATTTCTTGACATGTTTGTCGATTTATTCTTTTGTTAAAAACTTTCAACTTTTCTGATCGATTTTCACTTTTTACTGAATTGACTTTAACTAAGTCATCTTGATTTTGGGAATATAGAATTGTTTCTTCCGAGTTTCAGGTAAATTCTGAAAAACTTAAAGATAAATTGTCTAAATCCTATCAAAAGAAGTAGCACTTAAAAAAAAAACCGCTGGCGGATTAAATGGGGATATCGATAGCTGTTCAAAACGGGGGGGGGCGTCCACATTTTAAAAGACATAAAATATAAATGAAACATCTTAAATTATGCTTAAATATTAAGACAGATATAAGATAGAATGCTCTTACGGTATTATTTTATTTCAACTCAAATGATTTTTTTCATACAGTTCCTTAGTACTTAGAAAAAAAGTTCCAAAAAATTAAATTTAAACAATATAATAACACAATTGTGGAATAAAATATATGAAAAAAAAAATATTTTAAAAAATTACAAGTAAAATATTTCATATTAAGTACAGAAATCTAAATTATTTTACATCACACATTGTTTCATATTCAGATTTCTAATAATGGGCAGCTGTCGAAGAAAAAGAATATGAAGCTGGTATCAGTTGAACATAGCTCGAGCTGTTAACAAGTGTTGGAATGGAATATGAGTTAAAGAAAAAGAAAGAAAAAATATCTACGGTTTTCCTACTATAGCAACTCGGAGAGGGGGGGGGGCTAAAAGAGGCTAGATGCAGTATTCATTATTTTAAATGAATGCCTCAATATTTCCAAATTGGTTGTCCTAAACGTCGACCTTGCTCCATTTTCTAAAAATAATTCTCTACCGCATCCTAATTATTGCTTTGAAGTAAACATATTGCAATCCAATAATCTGGAGCCTATTATAAGAAGAAATTAGTTTCAAGTTTTATTATCCTTAAGATATATATTCTCCCGATCACCAATCACTTCAGTTATCCGATCGAAAAAATAAATAATACTCTTAATCAACGGTCTCCTATGTATTACAAAATTCTTCAAAACTACCGAAAGTTAGAAGGATTTTTTTAAATTGTATTTCAGAAACCAGTATAAGTGCATTTCTTGACATGGAAGATAAAATGTAAGATTATGTTCTTTCTTTTTTCTTTTTTGAGTTCTTATGTAAAGTATTCAAATTAGGTCTATTTCAATTAGACACTAATAAACCACCGTTTCAATTGCGTAGTTTCCAAATTGCTGCACAGCAGTTTTTTTTTTCTCCTTAAAACAACATATTTAGCGCTTAACAGGTTCCTGAAATAAACGATTCAATTACAATTTAGGTATATGTTAAGCGGTTTCAAAATAAAAGCAACTTCCCAGGGCAATCTTAATTTCAGATCATTCAGATTCATAATTTTAATCATTTTAGGGCGTATTTTTATACCTACGTAATTTGATTTTTCCATGAATGTTTTTTGGTGTCCACAAGTTTTATGAGATTCTAACAATTTTTATTTTGACAGATTCTTTCATGATATGAGGCCTAATGATGGCACCTAAGTCTGCAAAGATGTCACAAAGAAGAATCAAGTTTGTAATGTAAAAATATTGGCCTTGAAAAAATTAGGATTCGGGTTTAAATGAATTTCTGCAATTTCACTGTAAAAACTACTAATCGATATTTATAGGTGATGTATACGAAATAAAATAATTTGGCAATTTTTAATGGTGTGAATGTTTCATTTTTTTTCATGAAAACAGTGTAACATAATATAAAGTTATATAATTTTTGGAGTAGTAAAACCAATTTTTAACTTTAATACTAGTACTCATAAACCTGCAGATTTTATTATACCGAGTGAAAAATTGTTTCTGTTTAGTAGCTCTGGAATTTTAAACCGTCACATAGTTCATAGTTTTCATCTATGTAAATTTTAAAAGGTTAATAGGATAAAGTATTATCTAATCTATAATAATCAGTTTAGAATAAAAACCATTCTGTGCAGTCTAAATGATGTATACTGCACATATGGTGTGAAATAAAATTAGTTTTTTACTAGTATTTTTCAAATAAAGTAGATCCAAATGCAACTTATAACATTAAAAAAAGAAGAAAACCATGAAAATATTCTGTTTTACCATAAAAGAAAAATAAATGCATATAATTGCATGGATCAAGTTAAAATAAACTTAAAGGTTTAATGGATTGCGTATTGCAAAACATTTCTCACGTTATGCTGCACATTTTAGCATTACAATAATGCTGGAAATGAAAAAAGTACTTTTAGTGAAGATACGATGTAGTATTTTCAGTTATATATAAAAAACCTTTCTCATTTTTACTACCTCCATGGATCAAAAAGCTTTGTATTATGAAAAAGCTATAACTGTTCTTAAAATAAAGCTTTAGACCATATTTTGCAATTTCCTTCAATTTGTAAATTTTTAAGTCGGCAATAGAGCTAAAAGTTTTTTGTATAAATGAAAATGCACCACTTTTTCATCTTTAACATGTGTTTATAAAATATTGAGATGGGGCATTGATTTATTTTTTGTACAAGGAAATTAATATCAATAAAACATATATTTAGCAGCAGTTAACTATTTTTATGTAAAAGTGTTTTATATTTTTTTATTTGTCGCTTTTCATAGCCTAAAACATTATTTTTGTTGTTGAAAAACTTAAGAAAAGGAGCAGATTTCGTATGTAGGCTGATTTATACAACGTACATACTGTCTCAATTGCTTTACTTTTCGATATTGTTCTTCAGCTGTAAAAGCAGTGATTTCGGCTATGAAAAGAAACGATAGGGTGAAAAACCCTCTTGCATAAAAATTGATAAATTCATTTTATGGTTTACTGCTGTTAATTTTACTGTACAAATCATTTATAAAACCGTATACTACTGCTGCTTTTATGGCACAATTCAGTTGATTCCGCAGCATAATACTGCGAACTTTACAGTTTGATACTGTTAATTTTGCAGGGCAATTCCGTTACAAAACAGTATATAACTATTAATTTTACATATTATCTCTGTTAAGTTAACAGGTCAAGTCATTCTTAAAACAGTATACTTCTGCTGATTTTACAGTTTGATACTGTAAGTTTTACAGGGCAGTTTTATTAAAAAGCAGTATATTACTGCTAATTTTACAGTTTGATACTGTAAATTTTACAGGGCAGTTTTATTAAAAAGCAGTATATTACTGCTAATTTTACAGTTTGATACTGTAAGTTTTACAGGGCAGTTCTATTAAAAAGCAGTATATTACTGCTAATTTTACAGTTTATCGCTGTAAATTTCACAGTAAAATTCTGTTATAAAACAGTATATTACTGCAAATTTTACAGTTTAGAATTGTAATTTTTGCAGTTTTTCTTTGGAATGCGAGCTGCCAGTATTTTACTGTAAAAACAACAGCTTTTTTTTGCAGTGTGGCTTTGGATATGGAAAATGTACAAAATTTAAGTACTGAACAACAGTATTTGTATCGTATCTGTCTTTCCGTAAAAGATGGTAGTTTCACTT